>NC_137810.1:26373438-26408438 GCF_963921795.1 Nannobrachium achirus | reverse complement strand
TACAAAGATTTGCACACATTTGCACGACATTTGAAAAATAGCAGATCTACAAGCTCGCACTGCGGCACGCTGTGAGCTTGTATATCTGCTATTTTTCAATAGCTAAGGCCCCTCCACCCTGGGCCCTAGTAACTCAGTCCCACTTCCCCCCCCCCCCCCCCCCCCTTGTGACGCCCCTGATCACACTTTTCGGCAGGGAATGAATGGTGATCCATCTGGGACACATTAGGACCCAGAGAGGGGGAGCAGGAGAAATGGTTACCTGGTGAGAGCATTTCTGTCTGTATCTATGGCAATGAGGCATGCTAATATAGTTTATTTCATCTAAATTGTCTAATAGTCCACCACTGAATGAAAGATTAATGATTCAATTCATATTTCTTTTTCGCTTTGGGCACAAGCACCTTCAGGAGTACACAAGATTAAAATTGCGACCATCTTTAACTGTAAATTGGAACTATGGTTTTTGTTTTTACTGTTTGCTGTTCTTGTCAAAAGATTTATAATGTGCGATAATGACATTTTCCTGTGCACCGCAGACACAAACGTTGCTCCCTTGTCTTGTGAGATTTGGGGAGATGTGTAATGGTCCTGGGCTACACTCATTACAGGGGATTTGATCTCCTGGGGGAACCTCGTTTGTCAAAACCCACTCACGGACACCCCAGAGAGGACTGCTTTATTAGCCTATTTGTCCACGAGGAACAAGCCGTGACAAGACTAAATTTCACAATAAATCTAATAGATATGCGTTTGTATTTCTGTTCGACCTCACAATACTCCAAGAACAACGAGTTGAGAGACTACTTACTAGAGAGGGAGAAAGAGGTAGGACGGAGGAGATTGTGGCAAAGGGAGAGAGGGAGGGAGAGAGAGGTGTACAATTATCCTATTCCTATTATATATTAAGGAAACCTCTGTAAGTCAATCATGCCAGTGATTCACTGACAGAACTTGGACACAGGCATTGGCCATTATCATATCCAGACAATGAGGAAGCTAGTTTTTCACTTACCCAAAAGGCAAGCTGTTTATTAGCGTTTTTGTGTAAAAGAAAATAGATTTGGAGTTCATGGGATCTGCTGTCATGGTTACTCAAGGTGCTGCCTAGACTTTTGGCTGTTACACATACAGTACACACTTGCAAACTTATAAAGGACTTAAGGTTTTTAGTTCCACCATTCTTTACCCATTTTATGCTTTATTGTACCTTGACCCTCAATGTGTTTCCCAGAGATTTAAAAGTGGTTAGCATGAAAGCATTTGATAATATCTATTCCAGGGGTTTCCAGTGGGTGACGGGGCACCCTGGAGTGCCGCGACAGCAGTCCAGGGGTGCCGCAAGATAATTTGATAATATTTGAAATGCATTTGGACATTTAAAAATATATTTAGTATAATTTTAAAATTGAAGTGCAAAGTTATTTTCAGTCAGTTCTAACGAAAATAGCTATTATCGCAACATAATCGCTAAAATATGCTATAAATATAAGGTGCTGGGAGTGAAAATTAGGGATATAATAATGTAGGGGTGCCTCGGATGAAAAAAATATTTATAGGGGTGCCCCGAGCCAAAAAAGTTTGGGAACCCCCGATCTATTCGTTATAACTGGTTAATAGATCATTCATAAACTAATGAGTTATTAAACAAGTCATTAATAACTAATTAACTAACAGATTATGAATGCGCTATTAACAAGTAGTGTCCACTAATTTCAACCAAACATGAGAGATCTTTTTTTCTTTATTTTTAAAGAGAAATCATTCATCAGCTTAAATTGTACTTGAACTTGTGTGAACCAGTTCCAATTGTACTGGATCTTTTTTCAGCACTTCCAATTTCACTTGTTTATCCTGTCCTATACTGTATATCCTGCATGAGTTCTCTCTCACGATTGCATGAAATTGGTATCATGACCTGAACATGTATTTACTAAAGTGCTGGAGACCCATGTTATTGAACAACCCATACTATAGCAATGATTGCCATGGGAATATAGAGCTATTTTGAACACATTTTGAATAAAGCTCACTGATGCTTTCTTACTGTATGCATAGGACCTATTTATTATCAATTTCTTAATTCTAATGTCGTCCTTCCTTGTTCATGTTTAACCTGTTATTTGTGCACACAAACACATACACATATGCACGCACACGCACATGCACACACATGGGTTGAGATGAACATGCGATGCTCTCCCCAGAGAGTCTGACAGGAACAGTTTGTCTAGGGACACAAGCCCAGCCAGGCAAGCTGTCACATAGCTGAACTCGCTGTCCGCGGAGCTGTTACTGGGCAGACACAGGTTTTGCTGAATTTAAACTTGTAGACCGTCTATTTTCAGCACACGTCACCATTGTACGGTGGCTTTTCAGTCAAATGTATTTGTCTTTAGTTCAGCTCTGCCATAATCAGTGGAATTGTAAAAAATGTGCAGTGCCTTTGAGTTTTATAACACTTTGAAACTGATATTAGGGTCACGTCAAAAATTGAATAGACATCAGTTTGACTGTGCCGTCAAAGTGCTGTGGCTGTGTTTGTCTTCGCCTCAGTGAGGCAGTTTATTTATTGTGATGCTTCTGTTGTTACCAGAAATACACACGGTTCTACAGCTGCTTGAGTAAAAATGTATTTTAAGTCTCTGGGCCTGGGGGACTCTGTAAACCCTGTAAACTGCAGGAGAGCTCAACAATTTGTCTACAAACTAGAATGGTTCAATCAACCTGTGGGAATACGGGGTGGAAAATAGAAAAAGTGGTGTTGTGCCGAAATGAGACTACATGTACTTGCATTTGGCAAACTAAACTCAAATGTAACTGAATACATTTTGAATTGGAGAAAAGAATGCAAGCAGCCGCCGATTTCTCGCTCTACTTTTGAGGCTGTTGCAGTTTTCTGGAGAGATAAATCATCTTACTTTGACTATTTGAAACCATTTTAATATACTGTAGATGTATGGCTGAGACCTGGAATGGGAAGGATGGATGGAAGTACTTGTGTATGGTGCATATGAAGCCTGATTTATGCTCAGTTGCGTGTCGGTGTCGCACATGGAAAATAGTGGTATCTACATGCTCACAATAAAGCGAACTTCAGATACGTTGTGAGCTTTTAGATCTGATATTTATGGTGCACAACACTGCATGCAACCAAGTATACATCAAGGGTAACACACAGAGTGAGTGAGAGGTGTACAAGTATGTGTGAAATATATACAATCTGCTTCAGAATAGAACAGAGCTCATAATGGTAACCCAGCTATAATATTAGATCCATATTTCTGATTTATACTTTGTGTGTCGTGTTGCACAAAGCCGTGAATGCCGTATCTGGTGCACAACACCAGCACACAACTACTGTAAGTTTAAATGAGGATTTAGTGAGTCAGTCTGAACACAATCTTCTGCCAGACGCTGCGTGTGACTGCATTCTGACAAATGCTGTCTCTGAAATATCACACACACAAATTCAATCCCAACACTGACGCACACTCTCAAACGGTTTCTCAGACTTATCTGTCTTAAGAGGCCAATGCTAGCAGAACACATATCTGGACAAAAGAGCAGGCATGTGCACACACAGACATCAAAGGGGGCTTGAGGCCCTGCCCTTTTTATCAGTCTGTAAAAGGTGCCCTCTCTAGAGTCCAGAACATGAATGCAGTTTTTACTATGGTGAAAGAAATGCAAATGCCATACCTGAAGGCAGCATTCAAGAGAATTGCCCTGTCCAAACTCTCCTGAACTTGAACACAGCATCTTATGTTGAAATAATTTCCCTCTCTGTGTAGAAATCCTTGCCATTACACCACATCTCCAGTATTGACTTGATTTAGCCACCAGCTTAGTTCAGTGTGGTATCACGTGCCAAAAATAGCCAACCTCCAAGCTAACAACGCGTCGCAGCGCAACGCGTTGTGAACTTGGAGGTCTGCTATTTTCGATATTTCCACCGAAAGGCCCTTTTAGAAATTTCAGCCCCTGCCTCTCTAACAATCTCTGCACGAAAAGAGGCCAGTGTGTGTGTGTGTGTGTGTGTGTGTGTGTGCGTGCGTGCGTGCGTGCGTGCGTGCGTGCGTGCGTGCGTGTGTGTGTGTGTGTGTGTGTGTGTGTGTGTAGGAGTAACAAGATCACCAAATGGCTGGTGTGGAGTGACAGAGAAAGAGAGAGAGCACATGCATTCATCTTTCTATTCGTCTTTCGTCACCCATGGCTTTAAACCAAGCTGTCAGTCACCATTCTCTCTTCTTTCCCAATATGTCTCCCTCTCCCTCTCTCCGTCGTGTTCATTTTTCAACATAATTACAATCTCTCTCTTTTTCCTGTCCTTTTTCTCCATCTGGCTCTCACTTGCTCCTGCTCCCTATCCTCCTCTCACTGAGACATCGTAAAGTACACCTGTTGAGCAGGGGGACAAATGACAAGCATATAACACCACTTTATGGAGCTTCATAAACTGCTTGTGCGTGTGTGTGTGTGTGTGTGTGTGTGTGTGTGTGTGTGTGTGTGTGTGCGCGTGCGTGCGTGTGTGTGTGTGCGCGCGTGTGTGTGTTGGATACGTACATGGCCCCACTTTACCCAGTACTCCGCCACCTCGTCATTTTATGACACATTAGCATTAAGATACACCAACAAACAAGTACAAGCACATGGACGTGTGCGCCACCGCACATGCGTACTACGTACACACAATTTAATGGCAGTGCTGTAAAAGCGCGGACTGTCGTGCCAGGTAAAAGGTGTGATGATGGGTTGTTGGCAACAACAACTGTTGGCTGTAAAACCCATATGAAGGCCCCCAAGTGTGTGTGTGTGTGTGTGTGTGTGTGTGTGTGTGTGTGTGTGTGTGTGTGTGTGTGTGTGTGTGCGTGTGTGTGTGTGTGTGTGTGTGTGTGTGTGTGTGTGTGTGTGTGTGTGTGTGTGCGTGCATGCGTGCGTGCGTGCGTGTGAAACTATGAGTATGTGTGGCTGTATACTCTGTGTCATGCTTTCCCATGCTGCGCTGGAAAATGGGAGTCAGCTTTTCACCCGCTGTGGGAGAGCGTTATAGGAAAGCTAACCAAAATAATGCCACTCTTCTCTCCTTGTTTCATGCACACGCCCCACACCCACACGCACACACATTGTCAAGAATAACAGCAAACATGCGCCTAATTACTTCTGTGTCAGGCAACACATTCAAACGTTGTCTTTAGGGGACGATTAGAATGTAGATGTGAGTGTTGTTTGCTTTTCCTTGGCTGTTCTGACATCTTGAGGTGCACAGTGCCTGCGAGTGTCACTATGAGAGATCATACCAATCTTGCCGCCAGGGTGTGTGAAGATGACTGGAGGAGAGGGCTGTTTGACCCACACAGACTTTCCTTCAATTAATATTCTCTTCCTCTAAAGCAGGGGTCTTCAACAGGGGGTCCAGGACCCCGAAGGGTTCCTCAGAGTTACTACAGGGGGGCCGCCAAATCTTTGTGTGATAGGACCCTATTCTGAGGAGAACTTTATAGCCACAAATAGCAGATCTACAAGCTCTCAACGCCTTGCGCTGCGAGGCGTTGAAAGCTTGTAGATCGGCTATTTTTGGCGAATAGGTTTGGTGTAGAGGTAAGAAAAAGAGCAGACCAAGTACAATGTAAAAAGTCAAATTTACAAGTATTCAAGTATTTGTTGATTTAAGTGGTTAAATGTCTGGGGAAAAAAACACATTAACACAAATCCAACATAGACTTACGACAGTGCTGTCAAACAAGTCTATGAATCTATCTACAGGTATGATATCGATGAAAATCTGCAACACAATTTTATACAACATATAGTGGGGGTCCCTGCTTTGTCTCTCTCTCAGGTAAGGGGTCCTTGGCCTGAAAAGGTTGAAGACCCCTGCTCTAAAGAGATAAGAGAGAACATGAACACACTCAGACGAAGGCCAAATTAAAAATGCAATCTGTTTACGTGTATTGATTCGCTGCTTAAAACTGTGAACAGTGAATAACAGAATTGCACTAAAAGCTCAGCATGACAATCAGGTTACTTTACTCTTGCTCAGCATTCTAATCAGTTTATTTTCTGTTTTGTCTGAATTACTTCACCTCCCAAAGCTTGTTGAAAGGAGTAATTCAATTTTATGGTATGGCCATGGTATTCAAGGTGTATATTCCGCTTTTGACTCCAAACCCACACTACACGCTAGACTACAAAAGTGATTTCTCCATTTAATTAATTACTTTACCTGACGTTGTGCTGGACTGAAAACCTAAATATATTCAAAACTCCAGGGCACAAAATACCACTGCCCTCTACAATATGATACAAATATTATTGTAATTCAATTACATTAATTCATCACTCCGCATGGATTATAAAAATCCAATCCAATTTTGAAGTGAGTGGTGGTGCATGTGTGTGTGTGTGTGTGTGTGTGTGTGTGTGTGTGTGTGTGTGTGTGTGGTCGTGTGTGTGGTCGTGTGTGTGCGTGGTCGTGTGTGTAGCAGTTCATTTCAAGGTTGCGCATGTACGTGTGTGTGTGTGTGTGTGTGTGTGTGTGTGTGTGTGTGTGTGTGTGTGTGTGTGTGTGTGTGTGTGTGTGTGTGTGTGTGCGCGTGTGTGCATGTGTGTGCGTGCTCGTTCGTGCTCTATGCGTGTGCCCACCCACACGCAACCTACACACACACTCACGCTATTAAAGGAGGCGGTGTACCACCGCTCAAAATGGATTACAGAATGTATAATTCCTGCTAAAGTCTGAGCTCTAACGTTAAGTAAAGTCAATACATGTGGTTGTTTTTCATCAAGTGTAAAAATAGCAACGTCCTCAAAGAAGAAAAGTGATAAATCCTTCAATTAAACAGGTCTTTTTCATAACGTTGTGATATCTCCAAGCTCAAATGATTCTAAAGAATCCTTACGACCAAAAGGCTATATGCCCTTGGCCTGTAAGTCAAAGGGCTCAGAATGCTAGAGTTTTAATGACTTCTGTCTCGTTCTATCTGTCTGTTTGGACTTAATAAGAACATCGATCTCTATTTGATCTTCCCCAGACACAACAAAATCAAAGACGAAATGTGGTTCCCATCCTTCACTTAACAACCAGACATTTTTATCGATAAACAGTCTGATTGAAATCCACAGTTTTCTTCTCTTATTTGCTTTCTCTATTTTTGCTTGATACTTGAAACTGAAATTAAACTATGAATTCACGATCATGAACTTATAATTGTAGATTATCATACAAATAACTAGTGATTAATGCTTTAATTGTGTTTTTTGGTATTGAACATTGGAAGATATGAATAAAATGCATTAGGTGGCATTTTAGGGTTAGGCTTTACACAAGGCAGATGTGACACAGAAATAACTGACAAATAAATACGTAAATAAATAATAGGAGGACATATTTAATCATTTTGTACTTGAAAAAGATCTTGGGACTAGAGGACCACAAGATCTGCCATTTACGCTATAGGCCTATATTTCTTTTTTGGAAAATGTATGAAAATGTTTCAACATAGAAACGATTATAGCAATTATATGCAAAGTAATTGTTTTTATTTAAAATAATTGCGACAAGCCAAAATGAACCCCTCAAAGGTTTCTTCTAAAACGCAGAATGATTGTGTGTCAAGGGGCACTGTATTATTGGAAAACAATGTGGCGGTAGACGGGAAGAGGCTAATTTCAGAGTTTTGGACAGATGGGAAGCAAAGAAAATAAGAATCGTGCATGAAATGGCCATGACACTATATCCCTTTAGACTTTAGCGCCTGGTTTTCCCATACGTACACCAAATAGTACTGAAAGAATTTCACAAAACCTGTCAATATGCAATGGCTCTTACAAAATCACCTATGTGCAAATTGCCTCTATCTAACATTACTGTAATGTAACTTGGGACCACTCAAAACAGGTCAAAACAACTGTACAAAAACTCAAACTTGATTAACTTTTCTTATTAAGTAGATGTTTTGTTGTTAGCCCAATATGAAGTTGACAAACATGTTGTACCAAAGTAAAACATCATTTAAAATGCCTGTTCCCCACTCTCCACCCTCAGGTCACAGTATCTACTGACTGCTATCAACACAGCACCATGGTAGAAACCTGATCCCTCTTTTGTCGCTTTGGGGTAAAGTGGTAGCTGTTGACAGATTTGACATATAGCTGGCTCATCAACAGAAGAGACAGACAGAGAAAGAGAGAGAGAGAACGTCTGTCTTCCAGATAACCTAAGGAAGTGCAGAAGATTAGTGATTACTCAATCATTTTAAGAGACCTGGCAATTTAAGGACCACAACTTCTGCCAAGTAGAACTGTTTAACAATCCAAGATCCTCTTTCACCAAACAATTATGGCACATTTTATACACAAGTCACAAATATAGAGTTAATGGAGAGTAATCTACATTTTTAATTTAACACAGAAAGTGTAATGTAATCAAATTGACCCGTAATGGAACTGTAAGGTTTAGTTAAAGGGGTACTGTCAACTAAAGGGGTACTGTCACTTTAAAAAGTCATCTTAAATGAGTTAATATTTTTATGATGTCATTGTGGGAATGCGCAATTATAAGCCAATCAAATTAATTGACTGTACTTGGACTACTTACAGTACTGGTCAGCTGTTGTTGGGGAGCGAGGGGCAGATTACACTGTGACATGAGTTTCAGACTATTTCAGACCGTTTTCAGAGAGACCATGTGACCTACTGTATCTTACTATTATAATTTCGGGGCGTGTCAGCGGGACTTTAAATGAACACTAAGTATTTTACTGTGTACACAATGAACTTCATGGTGCTGTGCTTGGTATTGTCTGCGCTTCTACTCCGTCTTCTACTACATCCTCTCCATCCCGCACACTTTTCAGATCTCCTCTGATTCCTATTTCTATAAAACTCTTGTTTATCAACTGAAATAAGTATGCTACCAAGCAACATTAGTTTGCCACAGAAGCACAACATTCATTATATTCTGATATGGATGATTTTTCCACTTAAATTTCAGAATATAGATTCACTGCGATTTGTTGTTCATTTCATGTTTCATGTGATCAAGACAGATCTGTCAGATTTTTCATCACCCTGATAGGCTTCCAAAGTTTGCACGATTGGCTCGTTTTTAGCAAAATCCCTCAAATTATGAACGCAGCGTCCGATTGCTGTGACAAATTAGACGCACATTCCCACTGGACCAAGTCCAAGGAGCACATTTTTCTAGTTATTATATGTAATGGTTAGCAGTAATAGTAGTAGACTAATGTGCACTGACAAGCATTAAGTGATAGTCAATAGACCCCAGGGCTTAACAAACACTTGCCAAACTGAAGTACTCGTTTTAAATTTCCTAAATGATGGGTTGACACACAGACAGAGATATATCATGTCTGCTTGTCATGGCTGGTCAAGCGTCTTTCACCGAGTCAATGGCAGGATTGATGAAGTGGCCCTCTTCACTTTCTGTGTCACACATCTCACTGCTAAAAGAACAAGATGATGCGCACATCCTTTCCAAGTGCTGGTGCTGGGCTCAGGTCGACATGAGATTAAAGAATGGAGGTCCGCACACAGCTCAATGCTCCACAGTGTTTATTTAAAACATAAAGTTAGACGACGTTTCGGCCATCAGCTGGCCTTCATCAGGTGAAAATCATTAGTCATTGTCTTCCTTTTATAGGATAGAGAGTCACATGACATATCACATGACCATACTATTTTCAGTATACCATATAGTGAATACAAAGTTACATAGAAAAGGTACCACCACATAATATTTTTAGGATGTTTTTAGAACAGTGTTTTACAATTTTTTAAAAATATTTTTTAAGTTACAAGTTTTACAATTTTTTAAAACAGTTTTTTAAAGTTAAAATCAGTTGTGTACTACAGGTCAGGGTGAAAGTCCATACAGCGTGTTTGAGGTGTCCAATGAATGGCCATTACTGCAAACAAGAGAACATACAATGAGTATACTGTAGACATAAGACAATAAAGTGTCCTTCTGTGGGTTTCAAAGGTCTTACTAATGATTTTCACCTGATGAAGGCCAGCTGATGGCCGAAACGTCGTCTAACTTTATGTTTTAAATAAACACTGTGGAGCATTGAGCTGTGTGCGGACCTCCATTCTTTAATCACATATCTCACTGCTGTCAGATGAAAACCTCTCATCTCCATTCTCCAGTCAGACATTTTCAGGAATAGAAGCATGAAAGCCAGGTTTTCAGATGAAAATCTGGTTAAATTATGTAAAACCTCCATGTAACTCACTTAGAACAAAGTACCAAGTAAACGAAACTCTTCAATTTGAAGTTACAATGTTAACGTTACAATGTCAAGTTTGTCAACGCCATCTTCTCCGTCTTGTTCCACTGTCATGACCTCCGCTCACCTGAGAGAGGAATGACTGAATGTCAAGCCATGAAAAAGCCAGATCTCTTTTCCAAACAAAGTGGCCACTTTGGCCAGGAATTTGACATGAGCGATAACCCCGTCTCTCTCAACCAATGATCTCCCATTCAGGAGCCATGAGCCATGGACACTTGTGTGAGTGTCATTAAGCCAGAGTCAGCAAGGGTTAATGATGCTAGCCACTGACTTATGAAGCTCGCTGGGGGAGAACAGCGGCAACCTAAGCAGAGTTGTACTTGTGAACACAAGGTTGCGAGTTCGAATCCCTGCACCTGGTGGGTCGAGTAAATGATGAAGATTCTCCTCTTCCTGATTGAGAGGGAGCAAGACACTAATGTGTATATGTGTGAAAATTGCAAGTTGTGAATGCTTGGCCCACCCGGTTAAGCCTGATTTGTGTGGTTGCTATAAGCAACAATTGTATTCGGTCCAAGAATATTTTGCCAGGAAAGTGAACCTGTTTTTTGTAAACTTTTTGCTCAGTAAATAGCATATCTACAAACTATAGTGTTTGTATATCTGCTATTTACAGCAGGCAACACAGCCAAGTATAAATCTGGCTTTATGCATTACCCATTGTACCTGTCTGTATGTCTGTGTCCCTTTATTCTATGGAGATCTCTGTATCTGTCTGTCTGCCTGTGTCCCTTTCACATACACTAGAATGTTCGGGCGACAGAGGTGTGACCACCGATCCAACTGATATGTTTGAGTCATAGGAGATTTGGCAAGAGTACCTGTTGTATCCATCTGTGTCCCTTTTGTGCCCATATATGGCGATCTCTGTATCTGTAAGTGCTTGTCCTGTCATCAGTATGCACATATATTGACATGCCTACATATGGTCAGATCGGCGGTTCTGGACAACCGTATATCAGAACTACTCGACGGCGGGGACCACACTCCCTTGAGTCCTTGCCGATGCACATGCCGAGTCCGAAGTCGGTCTGTCCCATATATGGACATGGGCATAGCGGTAGGATCATAGTAGCGTGGCTGTGGTCCACCGGCCTGCCCTCCCATTATACAACTTTAATATAGGAGTGAGTATATGTAAAGGACAATGATCCCCACTGCAGGACAACACTCATGGTGCCATGCACCAAAAGGAACATTCTTAAATGTAACTACTGTACATTTATCAAGCTGTATTGCCTAAGATCATTAGAGACAGAGAGGCTGTTTAGACTGGTAATTTTACAAGCGGTAAAGACAGGCATTCATGATGTTCATGATGCATACAGGTACCTTGTTATTCACATAAATGCTGTCCCTGTTGTCAATTCCCAGCCCTGGCATAATTGTACATTATAAATGCACAAACTGTTGTCTGTGTATCATGGCCTAAAAGGATTGTATGCACAAATGGACAAGGACTCCAGATTAATGGCAGTTTTTTCAGGCTACGTTTAGAAGTGTTTCCTAAATGAATCTCTCAGTCATCCTTTTTTTGCAACATCATTTTTAAAGAGGAGGGGTAAAATGTTTTAATGATTTATTGTGTTTCATTTCACAGTGTTGGGGAAAACTGACACATAAAGATTATGCATAATCATGAGAAAGAATAATTGGATCGTGCTGCACCGAGCCTTCAATGAGCGGCTGATAGCTGTAGTTTTACACAAACATAAAGAGCATTGTAAAAAATATTAAATCATGTTTCATTTTCCACAGACAAATATTGTTTTCTCTCTGAATTAACTCAGGCAGAGTTTTCCAAACACATGAAAGGACATATTATGCATAAACCTGCAAACTCATTTTCATTCACAGATTTGAGACTTACAGGGTTCAAAATGTTAAGCTCCATGACTCCTTTCCCCCTCCTTTCTTGTTCTTGTTCTATTCAACCATTCCTCTCTGTCTGTATAACCTTCACGCTACTGCTTTAGTTCTGCATAAGATTGGTGGCACATGCCAAAAATACAAAATCTACAAGTTCACGTGTTGTGAGAAAAGGAAGGTCAACTAAGTCTTGGTGAGTGTACGTGCACAAAGCATTCCCACACACACACACACACACACACACACACACACACACACATCACACCACACACACAACACACACACACACACACACACACACACACACACACACACACACACACACACACACACACAATGTGATAGAGGGGAGGGGACGCAGCTGGAGTTGGAGGATAAGAATGGAACAATCATCATTCTAGGGCAGTATTAATGAGTGTTAGTGTAAATGTAGTGATTGCGGGTGGTGTCGTCTTCCCCAGCACCCCACACGCACCCTCCCCATCCCCGCACGCACGCGCACACGCACACGCACACGCACACACACACACACACACACACACACACACACACACACACACACCCCTACAACTTAACCATGTGATAACTGAAGCACTGGGGAAGAGAGTGCCATTATTTATTCTGCAAATGTTTGAAGTGTTTATCATCAATATGCAGACACACACACAGGCACATGCTTGCACATACAGTTTCACACACATTATACTTTTCACAATATTACACGCAAGCACGCACGCATGCACGTTCGTACGCACATACGCACATACACCTGGGGGTGTCTTTTCTCGCCAGCTTTACTTGGCTGAAGTCGAGCTAATAATTTGCTCATGGTAGCAGCATGAACCGGAGAGAAACTCTTGAGCAAGACAGGCTCACTCTAGGCTACAAATGCAAATGAAGACAGGCTAGTGGAGGACAAATTAGATTTATGAGACCCAAAGAAAAATGCTACACTAACCCTGGACACAATGTAGAGTTTTCTGTTTAGATATGTTTTTATTACTTACGTTTTTATTGCTACGTCTGTCCTAATCTGTGCAGTGCTCTACATACAGTAAGAAAGTCTCCTTCACTGAGACACAACAGGGAGATTAGGTAGAAGAGCGATGGTGACACGATGCAACCATCTGATGGGAAAACAGCTTTCCCATGACTGGGACGTCTCCATTGGCGTCCCAGACATGGATGGCACCATCAAAAAGGGGGGGGGGGGGCGCAGTTTAAGATGTGTAGTGTTTTGTGTTTATGTTTGTGTGTGTCTCTCTACTATCAGCTGTTGCCTTCAGTGTTACGTGAATATCTAAAAAGGTATACTACAGAGCAGAGTGAGTGAGAGAGTGTACACACCTGTGCTTATTTGTGTACAAAAAAATTAATATTGTGTAAAAAAAGCATTTGAATTAAGCAGTGGATGCCATAGCATCACAAATCATCACTGACTGCGGAGATTTCACACTGGTCTTGTGTAATATTCTGAGATATGGATTTCTGATTTTCATGAGCTGTATGCCATCAAAATCTAAAAGAAATATATATATTGAATATTTCACTGCATGCGCTATGTATCCATAATATTATGATGAAAGTTTAAAAAAGATTACGGAATTACTGAAAACTTTTTCACAATATTCTATTATTTTAGACAAACCTGAAAATGTGTGTTAATGTGTCTAACTTCTCTAAACAGTGTGCTGTACAGTGAGGAGAATGAAAAATCCTAATCAGATGTGTGTATGTGTGTGTGTGTGTGTGTGTGTGTGTGTGTGTGTGTGTGTGGTGGCTGTGAGATAAAGTATTATCACAGTAGGCCTATGTGTGGAGACAAAGGGCTGAGAGGGGCGACTCATGTACTATCTGCCTCTAGATTGGTGTTCTGGTTGAGTGCTAATCTCAGACAGAACAGACACGGGGGGCTCCAATGGCAAACCACTAAACCACTTTCTCACGGTGAGATGTCTTGAGATGACAATATCCTCAGAATACTTTAGACTGAGCTTAGACTGAACTCATATTTTAAGTAGCCTAATAATTGAAATAGTTTTCCACTCATGCAATATCAAATCAATATAACATTATTTAACTGTAGTGGGTAATTTGGTTCATTTTGATGAGTCCTTCCATTTACATTTTAAGCAAAGGATGACTGCGTTTATATGACAAAATGTGTCACGCCTCTTATAACTATAAACGTGCCCACAAACATTTATTTCAGTAAATATCAATAGCACTCATTACCAATTATACTTATGTTAGTGAATTAGATGGACATGCGGGGAAAAAAAGACTGCACCTCTTGTTTGTTTAATGTGGAGCAATGAGAAAGAAAATTGCTGAATTATTCATAACATGGCGCTATAATTAGCAGGCTTTGAAGGGAACTCTTTAATTAAAAGGTGTTCTCCAAACAAGCATCCCACTTTGATGAACCGCGCAGCAGGAGCTTGAAGGTCAGCGTGGTGTTTAAGTCCCACTCCATTTAACACAAAGGAGAAGATAGCATGCTGTATTACTATCAAATCCTTTCTAATTTCTACAAAGATGTTTCTATGCAAAGATTTACTGGAAAATTAAAGGACATCTTTGCTTTAAGTCATTCTGGTGGCACATAATTAGACCTTTGACCCATTGGTAATAACGCTTACAAAGGCAATACATTCAAACTATTATAAAGACTCCTTTTGTGATAGGTTGAACTTATAATACACAGCAAAATCCCAGGTGTTCATTGAACACATCTGGTGATTGGTGAATGTATGGTCAATCTTGTAATTTTCACAGTTAGAAATAACATTTGGGTTTTTGTATACTAGTAAGACGCCTCAGGGCGACATGCGTCCTCGCCCTAAAGGGCGGGATCGCGCCAATTCTTGGCTATATCTGGCTAGTGATGTATATCAGACCAGTTACCCAATCTCAACAGTGCCTGTTGAGATTGGCAGAACATGCCTATATGGGCATTACCAAATATGGGCATTCCCAGATATGCCCTTAATATTGATGACATCGGGACGTGATTCATTTACAAGTGTGATCTGGGAATGCCCATATATGGGCATGTTCTGACATCACATTGTCGACTATACAGTATGGGCATAAAATATATGGGCATAAAAGGGACATGAAGCCAAAGCGTTATGTCAGAGCAGCAAACCCATTATGTTAAGAGTGGTTCCCCTACATCACAGTGACATCAGACCATGATGTCAGAGTGATGTCACAGTGACAAGGGAACCAATAGACACAATAGACAGAAAAATGTGTACTGACTGACGGAGACAAGCTGCAACATTTCTTACTGCGACCTTCGGTCGCAATAAGAATAATACCTCAGTTATATTTGTAGGAGTAAGCAGAGAATGCAAAGGTTATTCCCCCAATCCCCCTGTGTTGCACTTGATCAAATTGGTTACTGCTTACAACACTTTCTGTGACATGTTGAGAACCCGGCTTCATTCGTACAAACCCACAAACTGCCCTGTGATGATTTACAGCCAGAGGAACATAACGGCTTTCCTCCTGATGATAACCTGGTTAGACACTGTGACATAAGTCAGCGAGCAGTGTGACAAGCCCTGCATCCATCCTGCACATACAGTCCACTTCCGTTCACACACACACACGCACGCACGCACGCACGCACGCACACACAAGCATACATGTGTGCATGTCACGTAAAACACATATGCAAATAATGCAGAAAGGCAGGCACGCACACACCATCATCTGCGATAACTAGAGTCTGATGGTCCTTAGATGGCTGAAGAGTCCAATTCTGGAACCAACACACACACACACACACACACACACACACGCACACACACACACACACACACACACACACACACACACACACACACACACACACACACACACACACACACACACACACACACACACAGTCTTGCCACCCTCTAACAGTTAGACTAGAGGCTGTTGTATTCTGTTAGTCTAACAGAATACAACAGCCCCAGTACATTTATCTTTATGTTATCATTTGTTTCCATTAAATCTTTCATACTGGGCCAATAAAGCTTGAATCAGGTTATGAGGAAGAAGCTTTATAGCAAAACATCTCAACCTATATTAAGCCGTCTGCTTCGGTGACTCGCACGCACACGCACGGGGTCGCACGCACACACACGCACACGCACACACACACGCACACGCACTCGCACACGCACACGCGCACACACACACACACACACACACACACACACACACACACACACACACACACACACACACGCACACACAGACACACACACACACACACACACACACACACACACACACACACACACACCGTACATTCACACCCACCAGGCCACCACATTCAGACAGAAAAGTGGAAACAATATATGATTACTTCCAGAAAGACAAGATGGGACAGCATGTAGAAGGAGGGCCTGGGGGGGACCCAATGAAAGGCAAATGGAACACGAGAATCTGATGTGAGGAGACAAATGGCTGGGAGTCAGCAGGCCGGTCAAGATTGTCATCGCAGCCGTGAAAATATATCAGCACTCCCACAGGAGTCACCCAGCCGAACCTGCTATTTACAAGATGTGAAAGGACTGTGTATGTATTGTGTGTGTGTGTGTGTGTGTGTGTGTGTGTGTGTGTGTGTGTGTGTGTGTGTGTGTGTGTGTGTGTGTGTGTGTGTGTGTGTGTGTGTGTGCGCGTGTGTGTGTGTGTGTGTGTGTGCATACTGTGTTGTGTCTATGTCCAAATGTCTGTGTGTGAGTGTGCAGAGTGCTCACACCTCGCCACATGCCTGAGTCTATATGAGTGCTATCTGTGTCTGTCTGAGTGGCTGAGAGGCAGACAAAGCACAGGTCAGAGGTTTTGACGCCACAGAAAGCAGGGCTATTCAAGCACACTGTGGAAGTTGTGGAACAACATGAACCGTTTCCACACCCTGGGCTGTCACCACTCTCCCATTATTGTCAAATGTTCATAGCCATTAACTTAGTAAATCAAGCAAATTTATACTTGAAAACCATTATTCACATGCATGAAAGCTAATCGGCTTTACATAGCGCACACATAATACGTTTGCAAACAGAGACAAAAAGAGGGTGGGACATTTTTGTTTTGCTACATAAACTCAGGCAGTAAAAACGATACTTATGCTAAGTGGAGAGAGGAAAAACAGCTTGAACAAACATATGCAACCAACAATAAAAATCAACACTATATTCATTTAGGCAGAAGGGGCAGTTTTTTCTGCTTTTTCTAGTGGATTCTCATTAGTTTGTGTGTTCCTGTCAAGTATCAAATATTACCAACAAGTTAGGCACAGGGAAATGGATGGTATTACCGTCTACTTGTCTGGTATATGAACAAATGGCTTCAACAAATAAGTCTTGATGAAATTAAGTGTTCTTCTTAATTAACCTGTCTGGTTAAACAAAATATATAATTGACGATCATTTAATAGAATTAAAAGTAGCAGTGAGATTCTATTCATTTGAATAAAACTGGCACAAAGAAAAATAAAGCAATGTCAGTGAGCCCTTGCTGGGTTATTATTATTTAAAATATAGGGCTCTTAGTACACTTATGAGGACAAACTGCCAGAAAGAAGCATGAATAATTCTTGGGTTCTGGCCCACCGCCCAAGAACACTGTTCCAAGTATTCTCATATGGTTCAGTATAGGCCATGCCCTTGGCCGGAGAGAAATTGATTATGTACAGTTTTGAAGAAAGTATCAGGAATGTAATTTGCAGAGTTAGCAAATACTGAGGTTAAAGGTGTCTCTTTTATAATTTGCAGTCTCTGCCAGCAAAGGCCATTCAGCTGCAGGCAACTTTGCACTCTGAATGTAAATTACATGTATGCGCTGGTATACATTTTGATTAGGTTTATAACATTTAAATTAAACTTTCCATGCTGTTGCCATCATGCCGAGTCTGATCTATTAATACAAAATAAATGTAAACCGACCACAACTTATTCAATCGTTTTTACTTAACTGAATTCAATCCTTTGTAGTACAATGAGCATTCTTGCCACAATCAACAATCAGAACTGCAAGTGTACTCTGCCATCTTGTGGATGACTCATATAATTGCAGGGCTTGGCAATGTTTACTGTTGCCAAGTAACAAGTCAGTGAGGAAGAGTTGAGCCTTCAAGATACAAGTTGTCAGTCTTAAGTTCCATTTTCTTTCTTAAGTAGGCCTATACTAGAATGGCAGGAGCTAAAGCAGGAAAAGCTGCATTGGATATTGTCCACCAAGATGCAATTCATGCCGAAACGATCCGGAAAGAGCAAAGATGTCAGAAGCTCTACACACAGTTTAGCATCAATCCGTACAAGAAATGTAAGTGATTGAACTCCATTCCTTTCTTCACCCCAGATATGTAAAAAAAGAAACAAAAAAACAGATTACCAAGCCTAATGATTCTGTACAATCATTTCTGTGTGGGAGCTATGCCATCACATGTTCTACTATATCAGGAACATTGTTTTCATGAAGATTCTCACTGTGTGTATGTTTGTGTCTCAGTACATGCCATTACGGACAAGCCCATGTCGAGAAAAACACAAGAACTCACTGAGGAGGACCGTAAGTTATCATTCATGCTATAATTTCCTCCAGGTCAAGTTAAGTTAGTTAATGAAAGATTGAAATGAAAGATGGAAGATTCTATATGATCACATTCTGTTGATTATTTTACATAAATAGTCAAAGTTACAATAGGTTACAAATGTAAAATCACATGTGTATCAGTAACCTAAATAAAATTCCTGCTCTTGGAAAGCCACTTAAGTAACTGATAATAAAAATCCCTGTGTTTCAGCTGCTTTCATTGAAGCCATCCATAGGGCTTACCTGGAGCCTACTAAGAAATACACCCACCCACAGACAGAGGGTCAGGAGATAGGCTGGATATCTACACCCCTGGTAGGGTCAGAAGCATAACAAAACATTAATTCAGTGAACAATATTTAACAAGTACTAACAGGATCTGAGTGCCAATTACACATTTTCAATGCGTTAACGTTTTAAAAGGCTACAGCTACATTATAACTGGATTTGGAGTATAGCTATGAGCTGTGGAAGGGGAACAGTACACAAACTTGATTTATGAAACAAAAGGCGACATGCAAATAACTAAATTTTAACAGCCGATAATCCGCAAGACAACATTTTGGACACACACACACACACTTATATTCTTAAATAGGGGCCTGGAGGTTTTCCACCAGAAATAAATTGGCAACTGAAACATTGTCCTGCTCTTCTCCGTCACAGGAAATTATCACCATGACTAACAGATGAAAAGTTACCTCCTCCTACCTTTACATTTCTGCAGCCTTTCTCTGTCTAATGTCTCTGTCTAATGTCTAATACATTCTAATAGACGTCTATTTTGTAGCGGGCACTGCAAATATTGCTACCAAAATGTATTCATCCGGGAAAATGCATAGTGTGATGCCACTAGATCAATGGTCTTTGGCCTTGTTTCGGTACTTCCATGTGGATATAAATATAGCTAAATATTACTGAAGCAACGTAGAATAACATACAGACATTACGGAGTGAAATCACACTATAGTGACCTGGTGTCTCTTGTGAACAAGCGATAAAATATCTGTACTATTGTCATTCTTCAAAGTTGATTGTCCATTTCCCCCCAATGCAGATTGTGTCAGACCGCAGTGACAGGAGACTGAACTTCCCCAGACACAACTCGGAGGTCACCAAATACATGGACGCAGCCTGGCGCCTCAAAGAACAGACCCAGAACCTCAGTTGAACCAAGAAATAACAAAAGTTGTAGTAGCCTACTAACAAGTATCTTTGACAGAGCATACATGAAAAGGAATGATTAAAGTATGATACCTATAAAAAAAAAGCTAAATCAGTCTGTTCTAACTTAGCCATAGGCAGACATTTCCTTCTGGTGTAATTTAATGTATTGTAATAACATAAGTGTGCAATGTTCCTTCTTTGATATAGGCCTACAGAAAATGACAGCAATTTAAGTTTTTCTGTTTATCTGAATAGACACAAAACAAATATTTCCATATTTATTTATCAAAACAAGATACAAAGGTTAACTTCACCTTTTAAATATTTTGTAGAAGAGACATTTCCTTAGGTTCCTAAAACTGACAATTGCCCATAACAAATGAATCATGTTAATGACGCTGAAAGGGCAAAACCGGCAGCTGTTATATTTTAGAAATCACACTAGAAAGAATATTGGTCAAGGTGCTGACTAATGAAATAAAATCACATTTGAAATAATCAGACACAAACAAAGTTAAATATGTTTGCTCCATAATTCAATCACAGTGATTTTAAACCAAACATGTCATACAGCCATTCCAACAATAAACAATACACATGGACTCAAGATTAATATTTTGAATAAAAAAAACAACAACAACCTAATTGATGGGTTTTATACTCTTAGTCCAAGGATGAATTTCCCTGGCAGAAGAGCTCCACAACAAAACCACATTTAGGGCGTGTAAAGTCATCCTTTTCACTCCACAAAGAGCCAAATAGAAGACATACTGTAAAGTCCCAATCACTCCAATGTCTCTCGAGTTTTAATGAAGGGGTGCAGGTATGCATTATTTGGCCATAGAGCAAGATCCATATCCAGCCTTTTGACCAGTCCTCAATAACTGGCAGCATTAAATCCAGTTTTATTTGCGATTCTTCGCCTTATTGCGCACAGACTTGCCCGGTCGCTTCTGAAAATAGAAAATACACGAGTCATCAAAACAGAATTACTATTTTTCTTTCTTCTGTTTACTTTTCTCTCAAGTCAAGGTATGACAGTTTACTTGAAATGTTCTCAATTTTAATCAGATGATACAATGCAGTGTCCTTCCGTGTTTGAAACTTACATTCTTGTTACCGTATTTGCCTTTCGGCCCTCTCGACCCTCCCTTGGCTCCCTTCCCATGAGCCACCTTGGCACGGAACCCAGACACATCATTGAAGCTTTCCTTGGTGTTCCACTTCTTCCCACTCTTCTTGCCACCGAAGCCAAACTTCTGGTCCTTGAACTTTCTCTTAGTGGATCTGTTGATTTAGTTAGGGTTTTTTATTTTAATTAAGCATGGGTAATTGTTTTATTTCATTTTAATTAAGCATGGGTAATACAGAGAAAAATACACAACTTAGGTTGAGGAGGGTGCACTGCTACAGTGCAATAACATACCCCTTCTTGTTCAACCCTTTCTTGGCGCCCTGGTTAGGTCCTGTTGCAGCCTTTGCATTAGATCCTGTTGCTGCCTTCCCATCTCCTTCCAAGAAATCTAGTTTGTCAGTCATTCCTAGGGGTAACAGAAATCATAAATGTACATTTGCATATTCCAAAACATTGACTGGCAAATCAGTGTTTTCTTTTCTTTCTTTTCTTTTTTTTTCAACAGCCAGCTGACTTCCTGCACAGCTCCTCACGATGAACACAACACACAGACAATCACACAGGGCATGTTGCCTGCTATATGCTTTGTCTGCTACAATGTGTCGCATCCGCGCCGCTTGTGGTCTTGTATATCGCCTGCCCTATGCTATCCGGGCGACACCATCAAGTAACGAAGTATCACAGCGGCCTGGAACAAAGACTTTCTTTGCCATATTGTGCAAAATGAATGGTTTTAAAAACTACAAAAAAGATTTTGTTTTATTTTTGGCAAACAACACCCCTGCATTTCAAGAATAGATAAATTATGCTTTTTGAAACCATGGACAGACGAAGGCAGTGCATCTGTGGTTGAAAAAAGCATGCTGCGCTAATCAGCTGTAACAATGGTTGGGTGGTGCTCACTCATGTTAAAGACGAATTCTGTGGTAAATCTCTTTCTTACCTTGTTTTCTAGGGTATTTAGCCTCCAAAAAATAGGTCCAGGTGTTTTTTAATCCAAAAAAGCAATATTGTCCATGTCGGCAGCCTTAAGCCATCGCTTTAAAATCCACTTTTTAGTTGACCGAGGGCTCTATATTAGGTTCCATTCTATTTCTTTCCTAAACTAAATATCTTTGTGAAAATAGCTACAAACTCATGTTGTGAGATTGTAGATTTGCTATTTTTGCCGAATGTTGGCCCCAGAATAGTGACGCGAGGGTTCAAGTGGTTATGTCAACATATGAGACATGAGAAAACATGGGACATACTGACTGATGTAACTGGCATGTGCACTGACTGCACATGCCAGAAAGTTTGACATACTGAATGAGTCTACAATGTATAAGTTGTGGCCATTGTGCCAAACAAGGAAAAAATAGAAATCAGATGCCTAGACTTTTGTGGAACTATTACGATTTATTGGACATAGTGAAGACTTAAGTAAAGTGCAACAGTACCTTTCTGGTACTTCTTTACAGCATTCATCATTGCCTTCTTCTCCTTCTGTCTCTTCTGGAGCACTTCCACTTGTACCTATTGTAAAGTAAACATCATACACATTACTTTTTCCTGTGAGCCCCCTTCGTACATCAAAAATCGGAGGCCCTCAACATGTGCACACATCAGATGTGCACGCACAGTGGTGCACTTCTCGTACAATGAATAGTGAAAATAGCCAATCTACAAGATCAGCTGTAATTCAGCTATTTTCATTTCGCTTATATTTCAAACGTTGGGGATTTTATTCATTTTTTATATCTTTGATTATTTACGTCAATATAATGACACATTGAACTTTTTTGACAATTCTGGACCATCTCCAAACAGACATGGCCTCAGACATCCCTGTGATCTTTAAAGCACTACAGAGGGAGGCCCGAACCCCACGTAGTAGTCTGCAGTAGTGGCTGTGTTGCCAGAAAGAATTAGGCTAATGATCTATATATCACACTGTATTCTCTATCGATCTTTCTTGTGACTTTCTGTCGCCTACAGTGTATATAGTAAAATCAAAAGACAGAAATAAACAAGGGACTACTAACCTTCTTGCCATACTTTCTTTGCTCTCGTAGCTTCTTGGCCTTCTCAGACTTCTCCAATATTGCCTGTTTTGCGATCAGCTTTTTCCTGATCTGGACAGACAAAATACATTATAAATGATTATATTCAGTGGCATGTGTCCTCCTCTATTTGTGTAGAATGGATTAATAGATCCTAGAACAGCAACGAAAAGTGACGTATTAATTTTTTTTTTATAATTTGCAACACAAAATCATACTACAGAAAAACGAATAAATTAAGTTTAACCATGACTAGTGATTTGAAAAGTCAAGGGTGATATGGCTACCTTCTGCATGTGCTGGTCTGTCTTTGCCATCTCTGCAAAGTAATCCTCTGGCCTCTTGGTGGCTATGTTCAGCTTATTTAGAAGGGGCAATGCCTGTAGAACGGAAGCCTGGGCCTGGCGGTAGCTATTGGAATATCACAGACGTTAAGAAACTGTATAGAAGATATGCATGAGTCCCTGATCTACAAGCTCACAATGTGATCTTGTAGATCAGCTATTTTTGGCAAGAAAGTCACTTGTATAGTGTGAAATACTTTAACGATCCGATGACACCCCGACCACTTCAATATCTTGCAGGGTGTTCCTGCCTTAAGTATATAGGGTTTAAGTGGTAAATAAAATGGGATATTTGAGGGCAATCCTCAAATATCATTACATTGTAATGTCCTTTTGATGCCAATGACAAAAATTCGCAGCTTATCAAGCTTATGGATGATACTTTTTCAGGATTCATCTGTGTCTGATTGAAACACTATACACCTGCTTAGTGCTTATGTTTACTCACAAAAACATCTCCCTCTGAAAGTCATCCTCTGCATTAACTTCTCCACCGCCTGCACTGGGGAGCTTCCCCTCTGCCTTGGCGATTATGTCTTCAGCAGGTTTGTTTGTCAGGTCCAGCCTCTCCACCCATGGGAGGGTTTTACGGAAGTCTGCAAGGCACCGTTTCAAACCCTCCTGCGTTCCAACAAATAGTGTATTATTAAATGATATTTATTTAAGATTGTATTGTATTTAAGATTGACTAACAGTGTTGATGTCTGGAGCATTTTTTTTCCCCCTCTTATCTATCTTTTCTTACGTCTCTGTAACTTTGTAAATAACTGTATACTGCTGTGCTTCTACTGGACAACTGAATTTCCCCCTTGGGATAATAAAGGTATCTATCTATCTATCTATCTGGAGCATAACCTTTCAGGTGCAAAAAGTACCAGCATCCTGGGCATGCATAATACAAAACATGAATGTACAAAACATGAATGTATGTCCTGGATTACTTACCACATTGTTGGCGAACTTTTTAGGCTCATCTGCCACAAAATTAAGTCCAGGTTGAAGTAATCCTTTTGCGAACGCATCTTGAAGCTAAAGTGAAGAAAAGTAAAATAAATAAGTATTAGCTAAAAAAAGAAAAAGAAAAAAGTGGGGTCCGGGGACCCCCAGTCCTTGAGGTAGTTCCAGGGGGTCCCCAGCTAAATGATAGTTGGGAACCAAATGGATCCTTATGGGTATGTATGTAACTCAAGAGTGTACAAATGGAACCAAATGGACCCTTTTAACAATATAAATTCAGGTATCAGAGATACAAATGACATTAAACGGGGGTCCGTAGCCTAATGCATGTCAAACTGGGGGTCCTTGAAATTAAAATGGTTAAGAATCAATGCTGAGGGGGATTGTCGGGGTCGGTATTTACTAAAGACACTGTGTTTTAATCAAACTCCTTACACAGCCAGCAGGCTAAGGTTGCTAACGCTAATCAACATTGATTAGCACTCACCTCGCCATCTGATAATTCATTATCTTCCTCCTCTGACTCCGTGTCTAAATGATCGTCCTCTCCCACTGCCTCCATAATGTTGTTATCGACAATCATACGATCCAAATATTGAACCAGAAGGAATCAAACCCAGGAGAATGTGTGATCATATATTACTTTGCTTCACACAAGCATGCACTGGTGTTTCACGTGGGGAGGAAGTGACGCAGACGTGGTGCTACCCGCAATCTCTACCGACAAAATGGGTGGTTCCCTATGGTGGTTCCCAACATATGGTTCCCAAGCTGTTCCCAAGCAGTGCCAGGTAAAATTCAATTTTTTCTTTTCCTACATTAAAAATTATAATAGTGATAATGATAATAATAATAAAATGAAATAAAAATAAGACAGACTCAAAAGTTTGGTCTAGTCTATGGTGATCAAAGGTTCATGAAGAAAACACAAAGCAGAATAAAAAGGGGGGAAAAAAAGAATAAAAGTCAACCAACACGCAAAAATCCTCTGGGTGGTGCTGTTGCACACCAGACCACCACTCTCTCTCTCTCTCTCTCTCTCTCTCTCTCTCTCTCTCTCTCTCTCTCTCTCTCTCTCTCTCTCTCTACCTTGAAATGAAATGTAGAGGAGACACATTTGTTTTTGAAATGTAGTTGAGTGAAAGTCATAAATAAAAACAAATATATATACTCAATATAAATTGAGGTCTGTTTAGGAAAAACACACCCATGGTGCCTATGCTATGCAGTACAAGGGGCACTGAGGTCTTCTTCCAATACATTTTAAGCCCACAACTTCTATTTCAGATGCCCAGCAGCCCAAGGACAGCAGGGCATGACATTAAGGTTTGTCCTGTTGTCCAGGACAAGTAATAAATCCTTCCGGACAAGTTAATTAAAAATGAACTTGTGCGTTGGACAAAGTGGCTCTTGAGTCTTGGTTTCACTTTTTCTGTGCTGTATCGCCTGTATGCAGACTATGCACTGCCCATACTATGGAGTGGAGGGTGGAGGGAGCAAGGGGGGGTAGTTAGTTACAGTCCTTTTGTTATTCATTATATTTCAATGTCTGACTCCTATCAGTTCTATGCATGAATTTAAGAAAGAAATGACGGTGAAATGTCTAATCTTTTTTATTTAAGTGACTTTTGTGCCCGGACAAGTGAATGGGAAATGTACTTGTCCAAAGGACAAGCGCCTCAAAAGGTAAATGTCAAGCCCTGGATGGGGTAATTGCTGACAGACACTGAAATGGGTGGAATGATTGGTTCAGGAAATTTAACATTTTGATTATTATTAAATAACTAACCTTTTCAGTCCAGCATTGCATGATGAGGAATCTGCAGTACCAAAGGTAACAGCAATTACACCATTCTCACGAGACAGAGGACAGGAGACGAGATCTTTCTGCCCTCTACACTGTATGCATTTATATTTGTGTGTGTGTGTGTGTGTGTGTGTGTGCGTGTGTGTGTGTGTGTGTGCGTGTGTGCGTGTGCGCGTGTGCGTGTGTGTGCGAGCGTATGAGCGCGCGCACGTGTGTGTGCATATGCGCGTGTGTGTGTGTGTGTGTGTGTGTGTGTGTGTGTGTGTGTGTGTGTGTGTGTGTGTGTGTGTGTGTGTGTGTGTGTGAGCGTGCGACCATGTGTGCATTAGTATACCAAAATCCTCCAGATCTCATGCATCATGGTTCTCGGTCATGCTGAAAGGCAGCAGGTCACATCTTAGACCATTAAACAGCCACACAGACAGACTCTCGTGGCGTCTAGTGACAGAGGACAGCTCTGTCTTCTGCAAAGTCATTACTGCTAATTACATTTTGTGATACTTTCAGGATATCTTCAACCTTTGACTTTTGTCTAAGCATGTTTGCTATGTTGACTGCAAAAAGCAGACCGATTTAGTCAAATAAATTCGGAAACAAGCGTGTGGAACATGGTTTGACAGACTTGTCTTGATGGTTTGACTTGTCCTGCAAAAAATCAATAACCACTCACAACTTTTGTGATGGGTGTGTGCGTCTGTCTGAATTATTTCAAGGACAATCATGCTCAGTTTGAGTTCCGTCTCACTCATTCCACTCTGGGCCCATGCCCATCTCTGGCCTGTCCATCTACATCCGTAAGCCCCTCATTGCCACCTGATCCCTGGAACAATCCATGCATATCTGGGACTACAGCAACAAGTAAATGCTTATTAAGCACAGTAAGTATAGTAGCGCATATGATGTGTGTGTGTCCGTTTATCCTCTAAACTAGAGATACTTGATTAAACAATTACAAATTTATTCAGACAAGAAACGTTTAATTATAAATATTTTACTTGTAATACTTCGACCAACAAAACTGGATGGGGGTGGTGTTTTCACCTTTTTTGTTTGTGTGTTTGTTTGACTTTTAGCTAAATAACTTGAGAATGGATGGACAGCTTGTCATGAAACATTGTGAAATTGATCAGTAGGCTGCACCAAAAGCATTTTGGGTTAGGTATTGTAGAATTCCAACACTGCATTATTCAGAGAGAGAGTTTAGAGGTGAAGCACAGATGCAGCAAAGACGGAAAAGTGAGATGACCACATAAATACACACATGGAACATCTTCTTTTTCTACTTATGTTCACTTGAAAGCTTTTTTGGTCACAGGATTTTCTTGTGCCCAAGGCAAGATCTAAAAATCTCAAAACACACCTGTATCCATAGTCATTCTACAAGCTCACGATGCCAAGCTTGTGCCATTATTAGACAATGTCTAGTTTACTGCCTGTGTGCTCCACATCCCAATGACTGGAAATTCAAATGGGAAAGCTTTTATTTGTCCTCCATACAGATCTACACATTGGCCCAGAAATGGCAGAGTTATAGCATGTAGTTCCTAACCAATATGAGTTTGTTTTCAGATAATTCTAGTTTATATCAAGTAATACCAAGAGGCAGCATAACATGGAAGAGCCTGCCACGGTTGAGAAATCCAAGGAGAAATGTCATCACTCACTCTCAGTGGCTTATCTTCTCAAGGGTTTGAGGCAGAAGGATCCGCCTATGATGGAGCGTCAGTCTACTCTTTTACCCCATTGAATTAATTCATTCACTCTCAGAATGCACTCTTCAGAAGAGAAAATATCATCATTCCCACATCATCCTAATCGGTTGACCCATACAGATAGAGGGTCTACCCTGTCACTTTTCACCCCATGATAGGCGCCTTCTCACTGACATTCAGATACCACATGAATTATCCGAATTATTCCTGGCCACTGAAGCAAGGGGGGGCCATTCACGTATGAATGGTTCAGATGGTATGGCTCTCTATGATGTTATCCTGGGGTTATCCATGAAGTTATCAGGGTTGGGTCTATAAACAATAGCATGACTGGTTTACTGTCCTGTATCATGACTCCTCTGCACCCCCCGCCCCCCACCCCTCGCATGCACGCACGCACGCACGCACGCACACACACACACACACACACACACACACACACACACACACACACACACACACAGAGATGAGATGTCAGCTGATGATGTGGTCCTACACCAGCATCATTATGTCATACACTGGCTGCATGCTGCCATCAAGTATCCACTGTATACACTATATCACAAGGTCCTTTTTGTCAATAATTATGATAATGTCTCACTTGTAAACTGTGCTAGCGAAACATATCAACACACATTCTTCTTATTCTGAGGCTCTGAGGCTGCAGGCATAAAACCAACTCCATTGATCACTGTGCAGAGTATGTTAGATCTGAATTATTGATTTTAGATTATGAGGATAATGGAGAATTAGTCCCCAGTGCTCCTGACATAGAATTACAATAGCTAGAGAGAGCTTTTCTATACAAATCAACCTTATCGAATGGCTATTGGGCTTGTTTAGACTTGTGATGGCTATTACGGGGGCTGCTCAGTTATATTGGAACAGTGGATGCAAGCTTGTGAATTGCCTAGGAAAAAGCATTATTTCTAACAGCTGCCATTGTGCTGAATATGCACCTATTTAAGTCTCATGGGCTATACTCGCTCATTCCTGTTCTGCTAATTAAAACGGCATTCTACATGCTTATGTTAATCAAAACAGACTGGATATTGTAAAAATGCAATGGCAGTAGTCTTAGTTGTAGGTCTACTTTAAGATATATACTACTAGCCCTTACCCGTTCAAAGATATGAGCTCCGAAATGATGTGCAGTGGGTGGGTTATGGGATGTGCACTGTGCACACAGTATATGAGGGATGGAAAGTAACTTTAACTGGTGCTTGCATGATAATATGCATCAATGTAAGAAATACCCGTTTCGTTTAATGGCTACAGATATACTGTGTACCGATCTGCATGATTTTTGGACAAAATCTGTAACAGGGCCAGACAACCGACCCCCCCCCCCCCCCCCCTCCCCCCCGCCCGCCCGCCCGCCTGCACACACACACACACACACACACACACACACACACACACACACACACACACACACACACACACACACACACACACACACACAGAGCTGGTTAAACATGTTGCCTCATGCTAGATGCAGAATAGATATGCCTCAAGCTAGATGCAGAATAGATATAGGTACACCATAAAAAATGCTAATATACAGCATATGATTTGTGAAAGTGACAAACGGGCTTCACAGTTATGTCAGGTGTGTTCATATGCTTATGGTGATGCGATTTCAGATCAATTGCTCCAGCCACTGAGGAGAAACGCTGTGACAGACACTCAGACACTCAGACAGACACTCTCAGACATTCCGAAAATGATATGTTTGATAGGCCTACTGTATAGAGTACTACTGTACGTACTGTAAATAAAATACACAAAAGAGTGGCCACTTTATCCATTGTGTAGACTATGCTGCTGCTCCTGGATCTCAAGGCTCATTGACAAGGAGGTGCAGGGCTGAAAAGGAGATCAACTAGAGAGGAGATCCACTTCACCTATAGGCAGACCTGAAGGAGAAGGCACTCCTCCGCTGTAAAGGCCCTGTTTCCAATAAGATTCTACACAACAAAACACCTCAACTCCAACTAAAAATGAATAACAGAATTATTATAAAATGTCTTTTAGATTGCATTGATTCTTGACATGATTATTAGTGTGCCCCTGCAGGGCAACCAGACAATAGTCCAACTTTATTCCATCCATCCATCTTCCAGGGCCTCTTAGATAAACTTCCCACAGTTTTTGCGGCACACCCATATATCGGCATAAAAGGGACAAGGACGGAATGGTTAGCAGTGCTGACTTTAATTAAACTTTTCCCAAATATGGAGATGACTGACATCATAGATGTCTGACATCATAGACCACATGGGCATTCCAAGATATGGGCTTAACATTGATGACATCATGGATCTCATTCTCCATATATGGACATAATAGGAACAAGGACGGAATGGTTAGCACCGCTGACTTTAATTAAACATTTCCCAAATATGGAGATGACTGACATCAGATGTCTGACATCATAGACCACATGGGCACTCCAAGATATGGACTTAACATTGATGGATCACATTCCCCATACATGGACATAAAAGGGACAAGGACGGAATGCTTAGGTATGAACCGGTATTTTGATAGGCTATAATCAGGTAGTTGAGGAAATAGCCAGAACATTAATGAATGTCCTTTTCACGTTTTATTTACCTCTCACGGACAGAAACAAAAGACTCGTTTCTCTAACAGGTCTTCCTCAGCATAATCAGATAGGCCTAGGTACAAAACAATATCCATCAGTTCAAATCAGCGTGTGTAAGACATTAAGACTGGATGATTAGTATGACATGCGCTTAACAGTTGTACATGTTCTCTTTCATTGTCCTTTATTGTCAACATACAGTATCTGCATGCATCACTCTCTCTGACTGACTCTCTATGACAGCTCAAACTGAGCTGAATGTGTGCAGACATTAACCTCGTAAATACTTTCTTGGCCAGGGTCCACCCCAGGGGGTCTATACATGATCCCCTCCTTTTTGCTGTCATGTTTCTAAATGTATTTTGCTGTTATACACAGTGTGACAGTATTTATACAATATATGTCTCCCTCTTTGGTGAGCTTGTCAATTGGATATTTTTGCTATTCATCATTATGAAAGAGTATATACCGTAGGGCTTAAGTGGATAGCTGACCACGCAGGTCTCCTATAATGGGTAATAAAGAGACCAAGGAAGTGGTCAAACCTCACTAGCAGAGGTCATGGCCATCAGAATTCAGCTGTGTGTGTAGAGCCGGTGGGACATGAGCCAAAGAGGCCCCTTGACGTGGTCTAATTAGATATTTACTGGCACCCATATACCTCCATAACCTCCTGCACCCCCCCTCCACACACACACACCTATTAATCATCCTCAGGCATGTGCACACATAGACATCAAAGGGGGCTTGAGCCCCATGCCCTTTTAAGTACCATGCATAGTAGTACATAAGAACCGCAGGAATACATAAGCAACGGAGGGTGAGAGAAATTTCGTCCGGGTGATCCGGTCTGACTCCCTTACGGACAGCTACCAACTGGACGGACTGAACGTACAAGATGTATCCGTAGCAAGAAGTACCTACGGCCACCGTTATAAAACATAGGCGCAGTAGTGATGAAAATTACTTTAACTCTGCTCTAACACTAACAGCGGTTCTCAAACTGTGTGTCCCAATAATAAATATATTTTTATCAAGAAACGGAAAAAAGGTCGTTACACAACCACTTGAAGAGGACGCCTCGACTCCTCACTCACTCACTCACACACACACACACACACACACACACACACACACACACACACACACACACACACACACACACACACACACACACACACACACACACACACACACACACACCGCATCAACAGTCATCAGCTGAGCACAGACAGCGAGGCACACAAGAAGAGATGATGATGCGGTTCATTTATTACTTGGGAATTATGTTCAATATATGAGCGGGTGTGTACGTGTGTTTTGTTATAATTACTCCGGATCCGCATCCATGTGGTTAAATGTGTACCCTCGCGGAGTTGCATTTACCGCGAGAACGTTGCCGACAGACAGAACCAGTCCAGACTGTTACCACGTATTTATTTTACCAAATATCACAGCGGGTCAAAAAAGAAATCTGTGGTTCTACATATTTTGGCTAAATGTTTCGGTTTTTACACGTGTGAGAACCACCTTCATGTGGCGCGCAGCATGGGAGCAGAATTGGAGCGGAGAGCGGGTCGGCACATAAATAACGTGCATGTCTACTATGCATGGCGACGGATTTACCGTACATAGTTTCTCACCCAAAACGTACACAAAATCAAGCATACGTAACTATAAATGGCCCTTTACCCGTCTGTAAAAAGTGCCCTCTCCAGACCATGAATGCAGTTTTTGAAAAAAGAAATGTCAAATTCCCACTTTCCATGCCATACCTGAAGGCAGCATTCAAGAGAATTGCCTTGCACAAACTCTCCTGAACTTGAATGCGGCATCTTATAGTATGTTGAAAGAATCTCTGTGTAGAATGCCGTACGCCACATCTCCAGTATAGCCTATTCACTTGTGTGGTATCAAGCACAGAAAATAGCCGACCTCCAAGCTCACAACGCGTCGTAGTGCGACGTGTTGTGAGCTTGGAGGTCTGCTATTTTCAATATTTTCACCAAAAGGCCCTTTTAGGAATTTCAGCCCCTGCCTCTCTAACATTCTCTCCACGTCCCTGATCATCCTTCTGTACCTCTCCAACCTCCTCACCCTCCCTCCATCCTCTCTTTCTCAGCCCGCTATACCTCAACAATCCTAACTCCCTCTAATCTCTTTGATCACCGCCCCAATATACCCTCTTCCTCCTCTAATTGTGTCCCTTTCTCCCTGCCCACTGATCGTCTGATCCTCCTCCTCCCCTCACTCCTTCCCTCCGTTCCACACGTCCTTCCATGCCTCCCCCTGACACTGATTGCAAGTGATGAGACAAATGAAGCGGGAGGGAGCGTCAAGTTGCCAGGTTTCCCCTGCAGAGGACATCCGCAGAATTGTTTAAGGGAAATGCAACGTCAACCCTCATCAATGCTAAAGGGGCATGGTGTGTGTGTGTGTGTGTGTGTGTGTGTGTGTGTGTGTGTGTGTGTGTGTGTGTGTGTGTGTGTGTGTGTGTGTGTGTGTGTGTGTGTGTGTGTGTGTGTGTGTGTGTGTGTGAGAGAGAGAGAGAGAGAGAGAGAGAGAGAGAGAGAGAGAGAGAGAGAGAGGAGCCATACCCATGCATAATCACCTTATTACGTCCCTGTGAATGGAATGGTGAATTGATCTGATTAGGGTCTGGATGGGAGGGAGGTGCTGGCCTGTATTACAGCTCACACTGAAAGACTCACAGGAGGGAGGGACAGAGGAGCAGGGATGTGACAAGCGGGACGGAGATGGAGAGGAGAGCCGGAGGACAACTGAGACACGTGTAGACTAGCGATGATAGAGGACAACGGGCTGGTGAAGGGGACATAATCAGCAGACAACTGGATTAGCGTCGTCCCTCTTCACATAGGCTGTGCGTATGTGCGTGCGCCGTGCGTGCGTACACTGTTTGCATTTGACCTCTGTCTGGACAACTGGCAGGGATGCCCTTCATTAAGAATCTGTGATTTCATGGAGAGTCATCTTCTTTATCTTGTGCAGCAAAAATGTGGTCAGAGAAAATAAAGAAAAGCAAGAATACTTAACTCTCCCACTCCAGTCCAGTCATCTAGCTCTGGTCCATAGCGTTAGAAGGAGTTCTCCTATCTTCTAACGCTATGGACCAGAGCTAGGGTTCATCTACAATCTGACTTACTCTATGGGTAGAGCAGAATATCTAGCCTCAATCTATGACTTGAGGTGCAAGCCTTAAACGGTTGCTGACATATTAAAAATGTGGAAAAGAAATGTGCTAAAATTTTGATGATGTGCTGGTGGGCGGTCCCAATGAGCCAATCAAATTAATTTAATGTACTTACTGTACATTCTCTTGCCATCGCTCGCACTCACAGCCCGCAGGCCGCAGCAAGCAACTTCTTCTGCTCGCACAGGGCTACTGGGCTAGCATGAAAATGTCTTTATGAATATATAAATCTGTGCATATAAAACCCACTCAAATCTGGTTGTTACATCAACATTGTTCATGTGAATATGTTTGTTTATGCTTATATATTGAAATGGCAAAAACGGTATATATAAAAATATAATTTTTATATAGATTTATAAATAAAATATTTTTTTGCGAGGGCCGAACTAGTCAAATGAAATAACCTTCTCACTTCCTTTTACAGTAACCTCTATAAATCCTAACCTCCTTTAAACAAGACTAATATTTTTTTAAACAAAGCTCCCTACGCCAAACTTTAAATCAAGCTTTAATTCATCTGCATATTATCAGGAACGACAAGAACAATGCAGCAGCCGGTGACCAATACGTTTGTTAAACTCAGATGTAAAGACATCCTAGAAAAGATCTTGGCATGCTGTTTGGATCCTTGCCTACCAGACATAACTTCTGAAGATCAAACAGACTTTGTTAGAGGACGGCAATAATCGTCTATGATAGAAAACAAACATTGTGCTTTCTCCTTTCCTCCATGCACTCAAGCTGCTGAAATGTTTATTTATTTTGTTCTGTGGAAGTTTTACTTTATTAAAATGTATTTCTAGGCTTTTTGCACCATTAGGTGAGTGCACTTGAGTTCAAATACACACATACATACCGGTATGATCACATATGCAACACGACATATTTGCACATACATATGAGTGGACCGAAATGGAAATAAGCTGCTTGCTTTTTTGTGATTTATCCTTTTAATAATGGTGTGGCAAAGCCCGATTCAATAAGCAATTTACTCCCCCAATTTTGAACATACCGGCATTTACGAAAATTCCAGGTGTCTGATTCCCTATTTTTACATGTTTCAATAAAGAGGTCAAAGGTCAAAGTGTCTATTATACATAAGTATAACAAGCCTGTGTTGTCCTTGTCTTGTTTTGTTTGTTTTATTGTTTTCTGTTATTAAAACATTCATAAGAAGCAAAATGTGTCCACCTTTTAAAACTATTGGTTATAATTTTAAGCCTACTCTGATC
>NC_137810.1:26265938-26370938 GCF_963921795.1 Nannobrachium achirus | reverse complement strand
CTCTGTCTATCATGCATCCATCTCTTTTCTTCCTACACTCATTCTCACTGCTTTTCTGTTCCTCTCTCCTTTTCGACCACCATTCCCTCTATTGCGGTTTCCCATTTCCTCCACCTCATCCCATTGTCTCTGCAGATTATATAATAACCTTCCTCGTTTAATCAGTGTCCATCTACCTTTCTGTCCGTTTCCCCCTTCCATCCATCCACCTGTCCAGTATACAATCCCTTTATCTCTCTCTTCTCATCCTTAGTTCACTCTCTCTCTCTCTGTGTGCCCTGCAGTGTAATGACTCAGTCACTTGGCCAGGTGTAGCCTCCTGCAAACACTGCTATGTTGTTTTATCTTCATGAGAGCTCATCTCATACATCCACAGTGACTTGGAAGATAAATGTTTCACAAACCGACCTGACCTTACCTGACCTGCGGTCATTAAAGGCGGACAGTATTTTCAATGGAAAAATACAAAGCTATTATTTGGGGAGAAAATCTGTAAGAAGCGAGTCCTGACCCTGCAGTGGCAACAACAACAGATTTAAATCAATTAGCCTAAATGAATAAGCCTAGTCTAAATCAGTGGTTCTCAACCTGTGGGGGTCTCCAAATGATTTTCTGGGGGTTCCCCAGATGACAGTAAAGTGACAATTTAAGAACTCTTTTAAGAAGAAAAAAGACCATTACTCTATCAAAAGTAATCACTATAAACTGTGGTCAAACAAAATTTGGCCAAATTGTCAAATAATATAAGAAAGAGGCAAAAGCTTTGACAAGCCGTTGCCTCAACTCAGACAATTCTAAGTGCTTGTCAGGGTGGAGGGTCCCCAGTTCAAATATGAAAATCATTTTGAGTCAGAATTTTGAAAAGATGTAGGCAACAGCTTCAACCTTTGCAACTTCAACTGTACAATAAATAAATGAGTGTGGTTTTTTTAAGCTCCAACCTTAAAGAAAGAAACAAGGGGTAAACAGTCAGTTAACAGAACAACAATTTCAAATATACATAGATTCTCAAAAAGTGCAAGTGAGAGACATTGTTTAGCTAGGAGAAGATAACAGCAGATATAGACTCAAACATAATAGCCTATATCAGCAGATATCAAACACATAGCTTCATACAGTGCCAGCACAGCAGCAGAGGAGTCACAGTGTATACACTATTTAAAGACAGAGGATTATACAGTATACTGTACATCTGGTCTGTTCCCTAGAAAGGAGCGTAGGCCTACATCACAGAATGAAAAGCAATTTTAGAAGCACTTAACTACTGTATTGATCATAACATTATTCATTCATTGTTGTTATAAATTGATACCGCCTGGTGTGTTTAGAAGCCGCCGTTTCGCTTTTGTGTGTTTTGGTGCTTGATTGAAATAATGCAAATTATGCTTAAGTTGGCTTATCTTCGGATTTAATATAGGCCTATAATCTTAAGTGTATGTGAACATAGGAAGGGAGAACCACATCCATGGGCAGGACGGGGAATATTAAATATTTTCCTATTTCCCAAGAAATGCAATTCATTGGTCAGCTAATTGTAGAGGGCGATAAAAGCAGTTACCCTTCCCAAGCCGCAGGGAGCCCCTTAAAAAAACCCTGAACAGAAGTACTGCCGCTCAATCTTCTATTTATTTATAAACATGTTTTAAAAAAGCAATGCACCAAATGATAACAGCACGTATTGGAGCGCTCGGTGCGAGCGAGCGATACGTGTACAAAGCACGATTTTGGGCCGCAGACTTACATTCATGGTGCTGAAATTATCATTAATTTCATTTTTAATGACCTAGTACGGGAAAAAACGGGCGGCTAATTGAGCCGACCGGACAAGTACGGGCAAGTACGGCCGGCTTGCAGAAAAGTGGCAAATCTCCACTAGGAGGCTCGCCCCAATATTACACTGATGCATCAGCAATGTCAAACTGCGTCTCTCTTCCTCTCTCTCTCTCTCTCTCTCTCTCTCTCTCTCTCTCTCTCTCTCTCTCTCTCTCTCTCTGAGCCCTGTGTGCATGATGTCATTGACAGTAAACATACCACTGTAGAAACATCAGTTACATAACCTGCGATACGAACCACAACTTATCTGTGTGTGTTCACATGTGAGTGCATCATAGGTGTGAAGTATGTTGTAATGTTTATAAATGTATGTAGGTGTTAATTAGACGTGGGCTTGAACTGAACAGTATCTCTTAATTGCTCTCTGTGTCTGTCTGTCTGTCTGTCTGTCTGTCTGTCTGTCTGTCTGTCTGTCTGTCTGTCTGTCTGTCTGTCTTTCTCTCTCTCTCTCTCTCTGACAAATTAACAGTTGATATTGCTGTGATGTGATGCCGTGTTACACACACTCTGTTGCTTATTCCTCTCTTTCTCTCTCCCTCATGTGTATCTGAGTGTTCTTTATCTACCAATTTTATAAACCTCTCCAATGAAACTAAAACTACTACACCACAACCATGTTGGTGTAACACTAACCAAGGCTCATCACACACTACAGGATTTTATTAGGTGGTTTTGTATGTGTCTATGGAGTTAACATTGCTCTGTATGTGTCTATGGAGTTAACATTGCTCTAATAGACCCCCAGGTGTGGTTATAATATGCAAATATGTCTTCATGTGTATTTTTGGTTTCTACCTGAAAGCTGAAAGCCTCTGAGACAAAAGGCCCAATCGAAATACACCGCTTTAATGGCATCATAAAATCCCCCCCCCCCCCCCCCCAGTCTTTACCATACTGCAACACTGTGGGTGTGGCTAACATCAGCTAGGTCACCACCCACCTGAAAACAAGGTTGAACAGGTGGGTGTGGCCACATAAAAACATTCTGTACACTTTTTTGAAATCTTCCTCCAAGTAGAATCATAATACCTGATGTTCATGTTGTGGGGGGTAACATCACATCACGGCACCCCGTCTTTAATTATCGTTCCTGCCAGATGTCCAGCTGGCAGCGTGCACAACAAATGTGAGATATTAGCTGCAGACAGACACACACATAGACAGACTGACGGACCGACGGACGGATGGACAGACGGACGGACGTACTGTACAGGGATGATTGCCTGACCGATTTTCCGCTTTGTGTTTTGTTGTATAACAACTTAACAAGGTCTGAATAAGTGTGCTTGATTTGAATCAGATATCTAGAACTGTCTGTACTGGCCACAACTACTGTGTGCGTAAAAGAAAAGCGAGGATACAGTTCCACCAGTGAGTACTCAGGTACTCTCTGTACCACCCCTAATTTACACATATTGAATGAAAGAAAATGTATGTGCAAACCTGGTCAAAGATTCTGTAGTTCATCTTTACATTGTTGATGGATTATTCATACTGTATACTGTATATTGCAGTTTGTTTAGGATGCAGGGAACATTATTTGAGAGGAATCTGCCATTACATCGGCATCTTATTTCATCTAATCATCAGTCACATTTGCATGAACCTTCTAAATGTTCCATAACATTTTCTCCTTGTTTGTACTAAAGGAGCCCCAGTCTCATACATCACATCGACCAAGGTGACTGGTGACTGAGCCATCTACTGGGTCATGAATGATCACTCTGAATCAGCAAGATCCCACTGTAGGGGACGGACGCACGCACGCACGCACGCACACACACACACACACACACGTACGCACTCACTCACACACACGGCCCATGCAGGGGACAATCGTGACAGAATGGAACTGAACCCCCAGTGTTTACCTTCCTGTTCCTCTGCTAATGTAATGCTTCATTTAAACTTGTCGTACAACGAACTGAACGAAGCCTAAATCAGGCTTAAAGTGTTAGTTTGCATTTTTTTTAAACCTAAAGCTGTATGAAATACTTGCCAGTAATATAGTCTTTGATCCGCCCCCCATGGAGTTCAATGGGCAGGTAGCGCCATCTTGTGAGGTTTTCTTTTCAGCTATTACCTTCAATGGTGTGAGATGTCACATTCTCTTTCTTCTAGAACAGTATTTCTCAACCTTTTTTCTGCATGGGCACACTTTTCATGTCCCAAGAATCCATGAGCACACCAGCATAATACGGGGGTGTAAATATCGTCACTGTCGGGAAGAAACCTTGTACCTCCAAGTTTCAAATGTGTAAGTTTCTTCGCAAAGTAAAGCCCTGCTTCATCATACAAGGCTGTCGCACAACAGTAGTGAAAACAGCAGATCTACAAGCACACAACGCCTCGCACCACGGCTGTTTTCACAAGTCTAAATCATTTTTAAAATGATAAATACAATAGTGGCTTTCAAGCAGTTTCAAGGGGCACACTTGACCCTTCTCAGGGGACAGGGGCACACCAAAGGTCCCCAGGCGGAGTGGTTGAGAAACACTGTTCAAGAACACCTGGTGTGTTAAAAATGTGAGGATGTCTTGCCTGTGTATTTTGAATTTTTTTAATAGGCTATAAGCAGCACGATTCTCTGTCACAGATTCACAATGGAAGGCTCTGGTTGAGCCCAGCAGAGACAACCAGTGTATTCCTGGGTCCCTGCCAGTGTTGCCGAGAGAAATAAGCAACCAGGTCTATGAAAACAAGCCCAAAGGAAGCGACGACTAACATACTTTAAACTGTAAACCTACCGTATTCACATCAGCTATTTGAATAGCCAATCTACAAAAAAAAACATCCAACATTTTAAATAGTTTTGAAACATTTACACAAATCTGTTATTTCAAAATCTGTCCATCTAACATATAATTTTGCGAATGTCTGAGTGAGTGTCTGAGTGAGTGTCTGAGTGAGTGTCTGAGTGAGTGTCTGAGTGAGTGTCTGTCACAGCGTTTCTCCTCAGTGGCTGGAGCAATTGATCTGAAATCGCATCACCATAAGCATATGAACACACCTGACATAACTGTGAAGCCCGTTTGTCACTTTCACAAATCGTATGCTGTATATTAGCATTTTTATGGTGTATCTACTATCTATTCTGCATCTAGCATGAGGCACATCTATTCTGCATCTAGCTTGAGGCAAAATGTTTAACCAGCTCTGTGTGTGTGTGTGTGTGTGTGTGTGTGTGTGTGTGTGTGTGTGCAGGCAGGCGGGTGTGTGTGCAGGCGGGTGGGCGGGCGGGCTGGGGGGGGGGGGGGGGGGGGGGCGGGGGGGGGACAGTATCTCTGTAGCCGGGTTTCTTACATTGATGCTCCTACATCATGCAAGCACCAGTTAAAGTTACTTTCCATCCCTCATATACTGTGAAAAGTGCACATCCCATAACCCACACACTGCACATCATTTTGGAGCTCATATCTTTGAACGGGTAATGGCTAGTACACAGATAATTACATATTAACTCGGGGTCCTTGACATGAAAATGTTTGAGAACCACTGTTATAAACAACAACTAAAAAGCAAGCCCAGATAAGCAAATACACATCAGAAACAAGCCCAAAAAACTGCAAACCAGCAACTACCAATATAAGCGACTTTACAGAAAGACAAGCCCAACGTCGCCTATAATAAGCGGACATGGCAACACTGGTCCCTGCTTCACACAGACAGTGTATGTGGTCAATAAAGCACAGCTTTAATTACAAAACCGTCTCATCAATTGTGTCAGCAACAACCCACAGGAGCACTCAGCAGTGCTACAGTGACATAACAACCAGTCGGTGGATGGGGATTTTTATACAGTGTAACAGTGGGTTGGTTAATCTGAAAATGTTTGAAGCTTATTATTATTTTTGCTTTTTCCAAATGTAACAAGTTAATTAGCATTATTGTCGCATGCTATGGGATCTGTAGGCCTAGAGCCAGTTGCAGTGCATGTCACATGTCTGCACATGGTTTGGCTGCAAGCATCCAGGGACTTGTATGACATGGGTTTCTATGGCAGTGATACATTATGCGCTTGCAGTCCCGATACCACAGGGGTGCCAGAGGGGGCCTGGCACCCTCAGTTGTAAATTCTGCCCCTTCAGTTTAAGTTTTATGTAGGCTACATATTGTTTTACTAGTTTATATAAAAAATGATGTGCCCCTCGCCGTGTTCCATCTGGAGCCGAGCCTGCATGGCGCTTGCACTGAGCCTTTGGAGTTGAGTTTGTAATTCATTAACTGACCTTTTAGCACAAGGGCTAATATTCTAAACATTCACGGGTGAATGTAGTCAAACACATTCTGGGTGGTTAGAATTTACCCAGGCATCAGGATGTAACCTATGTCATCCATGTAGAATCCATGTCTCGAGTCAGGCATGTGCACACATAGACATCAAAGGGGGCTTGAGCCCCTGCCCTTTTACCCGCCTGTAAAAAAGTGCCCTCTCCAGACCATGAATGCAGTTTTCACTCTGGTGAAAGAAATGCAAATCCACTCTTTCCATGCCATATACCTGAAGGCAGAATTCAAGATAATTGCCTTGTCCTCTCCTGAACTTGAATGCAGCATCCTATGTTGAAAGAATTGCCCTCTCTGTGTAGAAATCCATGCTTTACGCCACTTCTCCAGTATTGACTTGATTGTGCTTAAAATAGTTCAGTGTGGTATCAAGCTTGGAGGTCTGCTATTTTCGATAGTTCAACCAAAGGGCCCTTTTATAAATTTCAGCCCCTGCCTCTCTAACATTCTCTGCACGTCCCTGTCTCGCGTGGCATCCTTGGACCCATGCATCACAGCCAGTCCATGCGTCACATCAGTCAGGGGTGTGGAAGTGTGTTGTCAGGGTGCGGTAGGCCTGCTTGCTAATAGTCAAGCATGCTTCCATCAGTGTAGCCAACGTGTGACAGTCTGGCATTTGCCCTCCGGCGGAAAGAGCAAGTCCATACTTCATCACCACTAGCACGCTACCAGACAGAAAGACATGCATTTACACCCTGCGTGCGTTCCTCAAGTGTCTGTCGTGTTGTTTGTAGGCTGGGAGGTGCAGGGAGCATAATTGATAAGTTGCTTTCGTGTGTAAATGTCACAGATGCGAACTATGAAAACATTTGCTTGACAGCCGGGTGTTTTTTCTGAAAGCTAATTGGATGGAGAAAATAAATTTGACTACAGTACGTGTTTTGCATGCAGAGGAGTGTGTGTTTGTGTGTGTGTGTGTGTGTGTGTGTGTGTGTGTGTGTGTGTGTGTGTGTGTGTGTGTGTGTGTGTGTGTGCGCACGCGCATGCGTGCGTGTGTGCAGGTGCGTGTGCAGGTGTGCATGCAAGCCTGCTGTGTGTGTGCATGCAAGCCTGCTGTGTGTGTGTGTGTGTGTGTGTGTGTGTGTGTGTGTGTGTGTGTGTGTGTGTGTGTGTGTGTGTGTGTGTGTGTGTGTGTGTGTGTGTAATATTGTAATAGTGTGTGAGACTGTGTGTGTGCGACTGTGCGTGCACACGCGCGCATATGTGTGTGTGTGTGAGAAAGACAGAGACAGCAAGAGAGGAAGCATTTACATGTTGATCTCCAGTTCATGGATCATGAATAAAGATTTGCTTAGAGTTGAGCAGCTGCTGTTCACATGTTGTTCGATAGGTTTGCAGCTTTCTAATTAGAATATATTTGAACATTAGTGATTACATTTTAATTTCAGTCAATTTCTATTTCTATCTAGCACTCGCTCTGGAATTACCAATGCCTTGTTGTCAGACTGAAAGTATTCTCTTTCATGGTAGGCCTATACCAAAGTGTCTTTGTTTTGGTTTTACATCAGGGAATACTGTAATGCATGACCAAATGTCACCCAGCCTCAGGCATGTGCACACATATACATCAAAGGGGACTTGAGCCCCTGCCCTTTTATCCGTCTGTAAAAAGTGCCCTTTCCAGACCATGAATGCAGTTTTTACTGTGGTGAAAGAAATGCAAACCCCCTCTTTCCATGCCATACCTGAAGGCAGCATTCAAGAGAATTGCCTCGTCCAAACTCTCCTGAACTTGAATGCAGCATCTTATGTTGAAAGAATTGCCCTCTCTGTGTAGAAATCCATGCCATTACGCCACATCTCCAGTATTGACTTGGTTATGCTTAGTTCAGTTTGCTGCGACGCGTTGTGAGCTCGGAGGTCTGCTATTTTCGGTGCTTCCACCAAAAGGCCCTTTTGGAAATTACAGCCCCTGCCTCTCTAACATTATCTGCACGTCCCTGGTAAACATAGTAAACCAGGTAAATGTCCTGGACTGGATATTCCTTGTCGTGGAATTCTATCACCCACTTGCCTCGATCACTCCAACAGTGTGATCATCATTACAAAAGAAAGTCCATGACATTCATAATAAAAAACGGTCCAAATAGTTGCCGAAAGTGTTTCTTTTCTCATGGCCTACTTAAATACGTGTTGTTACCCACATCAACAGTACTACAACAAAGTTATTGACCTCTAAAACATGACATTGGTGCATCAGACTCGTTTATACTTCATCCGAAGCCTATAGATACATCTATAACTCAATACAGAAAATCTGTTATTTTTGTCATGAGGTAAAGATAAGGTTTTAGCTCTCCCTACCCTGATCTAGGTGGAATGACCTGACCGTCCAACTCCCCTTCAGAATGATTTAAAACCCAGTCTCCTCCACATAGTAAATACCTGACAAAAAACTCTTCCCTCACATTCTACCTCTACTTAAGTAAAAGTAACAATACCGGAATGTAGATATAATCTGTTACAAGTACAAGTCCAGGATTAAAAATGAACTTGAGTAAAAGTACAAGTATTGGTATCAAAATGTACTTAAAGGTACCAAAAGTAGACATGCAGAGTTGCACGCGCGCGCACACACACACACACACACACACACACACACACACACACACACACACACACACACACACACACACACACACACACACACACACACACACACTTCACATATTGAGATAATGTAGGATAGGAACTTTGTTAAATTTTTAACTCATAATTCTTTGGTGCTAGAGGAGGTTATAGCCAATGCTGGTTTAAAATATTTCGGAACGCAGTCATCATTGCCTTGATAAAGTTCTGAAGAGTCGACCACTTTTCATTCTTTTAAATAGTCAATTGAATTACATCATGAATGCATTTTTTCATTTCCAAAGAAACTTGAAAAAAAAGAAGAAGAAGAATAAAAGTAGTGATAGCTTCTGTCAGTTCAGCAGATACAGAAAAATACAAGCAGCTATTGATTGGAAGAGCTCATTTTGCTGCGCTGATTTTCCTGGAAATGTTTCGGCTTGTCCCATCATTGGTGAAAGTTTGTTGTGTCCTGCCAACTTGGGATTTGCTTCATTTAAATGGAAATGAGACACTGGTCCTTATAGATTGAGGATCAGGTACCTGATCGGTGCTCCATCAGCCTTCTCTTCTCTGTGTTTATGTGCGTGTGTGCGTGCGTGCGTGTGTGTGTGTGTGTATGTGTGCGCACGCGTGCATGTGCGTGTTAGATGCCAAAAGAACTGGCCAGTTACCCAGGGGCGTCACACCAAATTCTGGGCCCTGGGTACAAGGATTCACTGCGGGCCCCCCATGAATGTTAACTATTGAAAAATAGCAGATATACAAGCTCACAGCGCGTGAAATCGTGAAAATGTCAGTGATGCTCAAACTTTTTCATGTGAAGGACCCCCCATCTCAAAATATTTAGTTCCAGGGAACCCCCCAGAAGCCGCGCTGTGAGCTTGTATATCTGCTATTTGTCAATAGCTAAAGTTACTAGGGCCCCTCCACCTTGGGCCCTGGTAACTCAGTCCCACTTTCCTACCCCTTGTGACGCCCCTGCAGTTACCACAAGAAGACCACTCAGCAGGAACTGGAGATCTCAGCTGAAATTCACACACACTGTCACTGGCAAGGAGACGCATTATAGACGCTAAAGATTTAGCATTTGGCAAGTGATGAACCGTCTAATTCCAACCTGAAAATGTGCACTCAGTAGGATATCTTGTTTTTTGGTCTCTCATTGTTAAATGATGCTGCAAAGTTGAGGGTAATTAAATGTTGTATTCATGACATCACTGCTGTCTGGGGCTTATTTGTTTGAAAAAGAGGCGCATGATACTGCTGTCCAATAGTGGAACAGATGGGTCTGTTCTCTGTTAGTTCTGTTGAATCCAGAGTCAATCTATCTTCCAGTTAATTTATTGCCAAACGAATCAGTAAAGGAAACGGTTGTAAAATCCTATAATGTTTGGGTCACTTTGCTTTTCCAGAGGGGAAGAACATTTATATTTACAGCCACTGAGTGTCACTGTTGAGGGAAGTGGGTTTACCACCTTCCTCTACTGATCGTCAACTGACAGCTGATTTCAAACCAACCTTTCAACATTTAATACTGAGAGTTAAACTGGGAGTTAAACAAAGTGGTATTGCAGACTTTATACTTTCATGTTACATCCCTGTTTGTCCAGTGCCTGGGTGAGATCACCTCAGTCTATTCTCAATAGCCTCATCATCAACCCTAAAAAAAAGACTGGTTTGTGCACGATTGTATGTGGCAAACACAATTTTACAGATTTGCAAATCAGCTAATAAACAACTAATAAACAACAATCGTCAACAAATTCCTATGATTATTAGTAGAGTTTGTGCAATTATTTGTAAACAAAAATCAAACCTCGTTCGAAGTGGAGCAGTGAATCTGAGCAGCTATACCCTGTGTGTGTGTGTGTGTGTGTGTGTGTGTGTGTGTGTGTGTGTGTGTGTGTGTGTGTGTGTGTGTGTGTGTGTGTGTGTGTGTGAGGGAGAGAGAGTGTTGAGTGTGCCTAGCCTGCTCAACAGCGCCCCTCCTTTAGTGTGTGTGGCCACTAGAGGTATTGTCAGGCTACGGACATACACGGACGGCCAGCCAGCCAGCCAGCCAGCCAGCCACAGACTGAAAGCTGTTCTGTGGGAGGCAGTTTCACTGCTCCAAAAACAAAAGAAGCACACACACAGGGAGCCTGCTGGCCTACTGGTCCAGGTGCATACCACATAGGCAATGCCACATAGGCATAGATGCCTGACGGCGCCGCCGGTTGGATTCCCGATCCGGACGACCTTTACCGTATGTCACTCCCCATCTCTCCCTCCATTTCCTGTCAGTCCAATCAAAAAATAAAAAAAGCACACACACTCACTCACTCAGTAACAGGAGTCTCCATATCTCTCCAGCTTTTTATTAAATGGAAAATGCATTTTCAGGTTGGGATACTAATTTTATCCAATCAGGATAGAGAACTCTGTCAGGATACCTATTGAATACGTGTCATTGGAAGTGATGACAAGAAATGAACAGACAAATTGGAACGCTTTAACAATTAGGTAGATAAATATGTACTCTCTCCTGATTGGCTGAAATTGTGTCACCTGAAAATGTATTTTCTGTTTATTAAAAGCGCTGGAGAGACGGGGAGATTACTGTTGCTGAACAAACGCTCTAGAGCAATCAATCTGGCTTAAACCTTTTAACAGAAGCACTTTGTTTTAACCAAAAAATATCACTGTGCACGACGTCGAGTCAGTTGCATAGGCGGTTAGCCATAGCCGCAGATCTGACCGATACGCCCATATGGGCGGCCTCAGATTACATATTATGCAAACCTATGACATATGGGAACCTTTTAACCCATTCAGGCCGGGAACACATTTTAGTGTAGTACAGTACAGTATGTAGCAACATATTTGGTTTTGTATTTTTTTAATAATATTTTACTTTATTCAGAAAACTTAGGTCAGGCCTTGTCCAACTGCTTTTTATTGCGACCGAAGGTCGCATATACTCTGAAGAACCGTGTCGCTTGAGTGTCCTTCCTTCCTTCCGTATCCTCGTGACCGTCCGCATCCTCTGTGATGTCAGTGTGATGTCAGCGAGTTGTGACATGTGAGTTGTGACATGTGACATACACGAAATGTGGATAACACTATATATGGAGATAGTCCAGTCCATCATGTCATATGGGACTACCGTCATAGAAAGTAGCCATTGTTAGGCCGGAGTCATTGGCTGTCTAAACATGGAGATGTGGATAACACTATATATGGAGATAGTCTAGTCCAATATGTCATATGGGACTACCGTCATAGACAGTAGCCATTGTTAATCCGGAGTCAATGGCTGACTGTCTGTACAGGAAGTGATGTCACATGACATACTTTTTATGCCCATATATGAGTCCTAACATGGAGATGTGGATAACACTATATATGGAGATAGTCTAGTCCAATATGTCATATGGAACTACCGTCATAGACAGTAGCTATTGTTAGGTCGGAGACAATGGCTGTCTGTCTGACTGTCTGTACAGGAAGTGATGTCACATGACATACTTTTTATGCCCATATATGAGTCCTTCTGTACCACATCTCCATGTTTAGGCAAACTCCACACAGAAAGGCCCTATCGCCAACCGAACCTAGGGTGTGAGCGATAGGGCCTTTCTGTGTGGAGTTTGCGTGTTCTCCCCGTGTCTCCTAGGGTTGATACCCTCACAAAAACATGAACAAACTCCCCCCAGAATGACAACAAAATCGTCAGAGAAACGCTGTGGTTGGCCAGACGCCAGATTGTCAAGAATTGGCGCGACCTCGCCCTTTAGGGCGAGGTTGCATGTCACCCTGAGGTCGCATTCCACCCTCGGGTGTCTTACTAGTCTAGGCCTAACTATTAATTTACGGAATGTCTGTCTGTCCACCCTCTGTCTGTCTGCATGCTGACATCACTGATACACTGACTGACATCACTGACTACATTACTGACTGACATCAGTCAGCCCACATTTGGAGATGACTGACATCACGGACACTAAACAGTGACCAAATTTGGAGATGACTTCATGACTATCCGCCGTCTGTCTACAGTACTCTGACGTCATAGTACTGACGTCACAGACTGGCCTGGCCCCGGAACACCATATACAGTATGGGCATAAACGGGTGAAACAGTGCCCACAGTTCTGACATCACTGATACCGCCGCCTGTACTGCGCATGCGTCGCCACTGGCCACCATGGTAATAGCCGCATGCTAAAACAATGGCCAAATGAGATGACTGACATCACTGATACTGCAGGCATACCACCGCCATATGGTAATAGCTGCATGCTGAAACAATGCCCAAATTTGGAGATGACTGACATCACTGATACGTCTGGGTTCTCCAAAATTACTTATGAGACACCTAATCCCTCATATAGGCCTACTGTGCAAACCCCCGGGCAAGGACTAGTGTTATTAATTCATAATAATAATATGATTATTAATCTATATACACATGTTTCGTAGTTGTGATATATGGTGTATTTCTGCAGAATCTGCACTGGTGACTGGTTAAAGCTATAAATGACAATCCTGCTTTTGTGAAAAGGTTCAAAACTCCAGCTCCAGCCTTTGCTTACAGGTAGCCCTTCAGATCCATGTCTACAGCCAGGCTGAACACAAGTCTGGCTGCTGACAGATATACTGTAGAAAGAACTGAATCTCATGATGATTAAATTACTTTTTTCCCCCCACTCGATTACTCACCCCATGGAGACTTGAATTCATGTGGATATTTTTTTGTTTTTGTTAAGACAATAATTTGAGGAGAGTCTTTGTGTCTCCATAATGAACCAGTGCTGGTCATCAAATTATTGCCTTATGAATGCGACAAAAACAAAATAATATCCATTGATTCAAGTCTCCATGGAGTGAATAATTGATAGAAAAATATATATAATAATATTTAGTCCATAATATCAGACTGTGTATTGTTATACAGGGATTGGGAATGCATAATTCATGCAGTCAACTCGGTCCAAATTCGTAGGATTTAACTGTTTATTGTATTGTCAGACATAAAGTTACATCCAATAATAGGATACACTTAAACGGTCTAAAACATGACAGTATTTCCCCCATTGTTCATGGGATACAATAGACATTTTTATTAGACTACTTATTATTTATACCAAGTGGGAAAGGAAAGCTATTGGGGACCAAATAAAATCGATAAAAGCCATTGTGTCAGAGAAGCAATGATCGATGTGTTATGCCACAGCCCTCTTCATTATGAGAAACAATCCACCGTGAGGGCTGTTCTCCCCACTGAAAGTGTCAATGAAATAACGTACAGTTCGGCTGCACAAATTGTGCGTGCGTGCGTGTGTCTGAATGTCAATGTGTAGCCTATGGTAGTTGTAAAAATGTAATTAATTAATCTATGCAAGCACTGAATGTCATGAATGATCCAGCTGGGACAAATGTGTCATTTATGTTGCTTTGACAAGATCACATCCATCAGTGTTGTTTCTCACGGGGATCATACTGGTGGTGGAAAGGTCGCTACAGATTGTCTGGACCATTGGTTGGTCAGACTCTCAATTCACCTAGGTAAAACTCAATGTATCCCCTTTGGATCTAGTCAGAAACTCAGCAAAGTCGAGAACTTCACAATTAAAGTAGGTGACACTGTGAAAAAAACACAGCTGCTACCTGGGTTGCATCCTGGAGGCTAACCTATCCAGTGAAAAAATGACTACCAAGGTAATCGATAAAGTCAACCAACAAATTTGTTTCTTGCAGGGTTGCCCGGCTGATCAATATTAAAACACGAAAGACCCTAGGAGGTGCTCTTATTGGGCCCCTCATTGATTACGGAATCCTCGTGGTATCGCGATGCTCCAGCTGCCTTAAAGTTAAAGCTCCAAACAGCCCAGAACAAACTGATTAGGGTCGTGCTTGGTCTTCCTCCTCAGGCCACCTTACCGTTCAATTCATCACCACGAAAGCGTGGGGTGGCTCAAAGTAGCTAACAGAGTACAGCATCTTGCAATGGGCCTGCTGTACAAGATACACTACACCTCCAAGATACCCATGTACTTGACAAACTACTTCCTAAAGGTCAAGTCCACGATCACAACACCAGGCAGCTCCAATCATGTTCAACCCAGATTTAACACTAAAAAGGGCTCTAATTCGTACTCCAGCTATACCACCAACATGTGGAACACCCTGCAAGCCTTAAAGGAGTGCAAATCCCTAGCCTCCTTCAAAATTGGTATGAAAAGTCACCTTCAGGCAGCTGCTTCTTGAGACTTGTAAATAGACTAAGTTCCCATGTTTCCAAGGGGGGGCCCCCTCTTTTTCTCCACATTTTCTGCTTTTGTAATTTATGTTATTCTATGTAAAGTACTATGTTCTATACGTCTGTCTTTCAATGTTATATGAGATATATATGACAAACTGCTAATAAACTCTTCAATCAATCAATCAATCAATTGGTTCCCAAACATTTTATTACGTTTTTCGAGACCCTAAAGAGTGTAGACATCTGCCCTGGACCCAAGTGAAAACAGCATGCAGATCTACAAGCTCACTCACTCTGTTGCTGAGCTTGTAGATTGGTTTTCACTAATAGGCCTATTTCTTTAATAGGCTATATTTTATTCATGTAATTTCTCAGATGTGTTTATTTGTTTGTTTTTGTTTGAGAATCTATACATACAGTTCTAACAAATATATTATATATAGATTTCTAAAAAAAATTAAATAGATAGGCTATATATATATTTCAAAAGCTTTTCCATCTTTTGAAATGTATTTTTACTATTTTTCGTTTGATCGGATTTTTACTCGAGTCTTACTCTTGACCCATAAAAATTGGTCCGCGACCCACAAATGGGTCCCGACCCAGTGTTTGGGAACCAGTGCTCTGGACCCTCCCATCGGCGTCTATCCGCCGGCGTGGCCACACCTGCGTTAAACGGGGAAAGTCCATACGTGTGTGAGGGGAGGCTGGAGCTTCGATCTGCTCCGCTGTCGGACACTTTCATCCAAGACAGGAATTCATGCGATGACTATCGAGACGAGATTGTCCGTGCGTTTCCTCCTCGTTCATCGGCAAGACTGACACGGTTTAGGATTATTTCAAATCAAGGTGGTCCCATATGGCAGCAGAGAGCTCACACTGACTGAAAACACACACCAGTACAGTGCGGTACAGTGAGTGAGCGGTCCATCCTCTATACGCGCACAGGTAAGTGATGAAGCGTAGGCTACTTCTCAGTGATGTAGTCGTAGTCTGTCTACACAGACTAAAAGAGTTGCTGAAACCAACTTTATAGACAATTTATACCAGATTGTTCAGGTGTGGCACTTTTTGTTTTGTATCAGTGGAGCAGAGAAATCATCTCTGCCATCATTTAACTGGCATTAATATGGGTCAAATTGTAGGCTACAGAAAAGGAACAGCTTGCTTCTCTTTTTCTCAGTTTCCTAATATTGAGTGACAGCTGACGTTGGGCTACTCAGTCAGTAGCCTAAGCTATAATGCATGCTGTTTATTGACAGAGCTTGCATGCAGTCTTTCTTTTTCTTAAATAAGACATACAGAATATGAATTCTATAGGGACAGGGGCACAGCCTTTCTTTCTACAAAGTTCTTTTTTAATTTTGTATGTCTTATTTAGCCTGATTTGAACAAGAGCAGCCTGTGAGTCGCCCAATATGTTACAATGATAATGCTCTGCTTAATGGAATTGCCAATTTACTTTACTTTAAGTCTATAATTTATAGGATAACTCTAGGCTCTACTTATCTATGATATAGCCTATATTGAAATATTTGTACGTTCTGATATTATACAATTGTTAACTATTCTTTATGTGCACAGTAAAGTTTTTTAGTCAACTTAAATGATCAGAGGAAATGAGTGCTTCAACATTCGCCTAATAAAATAAAAAATAAAAAAAAAATAGTTTGTGATAGGCTTTTCCCACAACAATGAATTGCCTGTTTTTGTTCATTTCAAAGCCAGGAAGTGAACCATGTTGACATTGTATCACACCCTAACCTTTGCACCGGCATGTGGTCCTCAGTTACTACACACTCAATACTGGAAGCCCATATACACTATTGGCTCATCAATTCATAAGGCCATGGCATACATACAAAGGTCAGTTGTGTTGCATTGTGTTCATGTGTTGTGGAAAATCCATAAAACATATTGTGCAACAACACAATTACAGTGGAGCTGTACAGGAAGTCATGTTGATGTTCTGTTCAAGTCATTGGCATTGTGACAGATCAATATATAGGCTGATACTGTAACTCTTTATTGCTCCCGATGGGTCACTTGTGTATGTGTTAAGTAGATCAGATACATGGGATAAAGGGCATCAAGTCAAATGAGTCATATAACAGAGGTTGTCTGTTGGATCTATAGCAATGGTTTTCAACCTTTTTTTTCTCATATCAAGGTCCATTATTTGTTGTCTCCACCAGCCGAAGGCATGGGGGAGAGTATGTTTTCCTCTCCGTCCGTGCGTCCGTCCGTCCGTCCGTGCGTCCGTCCGTGCGTCCTCGCAGTTTGTGAGCGCCAAATCTCAGTCGCCGTTGGCCCGGTCGCTGCCAAAGTGAGCACACACATTCCCTGGATGCCAATCTAGAACCTCTGCCCTAAATTTTTCAAATGGGCCTTTTCTAGCGCCAACTAGTGGCCGATGTTTGCTAAACACATTTCTGTGCACTACTCTTACAGATTTTGTCCAAAAATCCTACAAATCGGTAGGCAATATCTCGACAGTCATGTGATCGACGCGGATCTGTCCGATTTTGCATATTCCATCCTGATTGGCTAAGGTTGGCTTCCAAAGTTTGTGGGATTGAGCCGTTTTGAACAAAATGCCTCAAATCACAAACGCAAAGTGCAATTATCATGAAATCGCGCACACACGTTCCCACTAGGCCGAGGAAGAAATGCCACTAATTTCTTTTTAATCAGCCTCATGGTGGCGCTATAACAGCCCGATTTGTGGTTTTACCTATAACGCCACCGATCAGTTTCAAACTTTGTAAGCGCACTCCCTAGAGGCTAAGGATAAACCTTTGCCCTGCATTTTTCACATCAGCCTTTTATAGCGCCACCTTTGGGCCGACTTATGTAAAACACATTTTTGGATATTACTCCTTGAGATTTTATCCAAAAATCATGCAAATCGGTACACAGTATCTCTATAGTCATGTGATCAAGTCCGATCCGTCTGATATTTCATATTCCATCCTGATTGGCTAATATTAGCTTCCAAATTTTGCAGGATTGCTCCGTTTTTGAACAAAATGCCTCAAATCATCAACGCAGCTTGCGATTACCGTGACATTTGCCACACATATTCCCACTAGGTCAAGAACAAATGCTACCTTTTTAACATTGTCCTGTTATAGCGCCACCAGCAGGTAGACTTTAGCAAAACACATTTTTGGAACACAATGCTTGAAATCATACATGCAGCGTCCGATTGCCATGAAAGATCTAAGGTGAAGAACATATGCCACCCTTTTTACATTGGCCTATTATACAGTAGCACCACCAGGACGCACGGCCTGGTGGAGACCTGTGCTCGGAAGAGCACTGCTTCTAGTTTGTCATGTGAGCCACAGCCCACCATTTGATGAGATTTAGCCTCTCTGACCCAAAACGTATATTTTGTTATCGTTGGATACGATTGTGTCCACAATTCCATGCTGTATTGATGTGGTACCATAGGAGAGATGACAGGCCAAACGTGATCAAACTGACAATTCTTCTACATTCTCTAATTGTGTAGACTTATTGTATATTAAGTATTGCAGGTGTTTAACACAGGTCCATTTGGTTTCATTTTACAAGAGTTAAAGATCTATAAGGGTCCATGTGGTTACCAACTCTCCATCATTTAGCTTGGGATCACCTGAAACCCCCTCAAGGACTACTGGTTGAAAACTACTCATCTATAGAATAGAGTTGACCACTACGAGACTGGGTTTTGAGTCCCGCCCGTAACCTTGGTGCGTGTTGTTGTCCCATAACACTACAGTCTCTCCCTATCTATCTATCCTCCACTTTATTATACTATGTAATAAAGCAGGAATGCCATGAAATAATCCTCTCAGATAGCAGATAGGCCATTAACACAAAAAAAGCTACGGTATAAACGCTGTCATCCTTGATCTGTGTTGCTATAAATAAGAAGCTACACGTCAACCCAGAGCACGAGGAACATAGTGTAGAGGAGAAAGATCTGAGTCAGTGTTAGGGTCAGTGGATGTACCAGCAAGCAACGTGAATGAATGCTGTACGGCTATATAAGAGCTCTGTTTACAGTAGGTGTACCTGAGAAGAGAGAGAAAGAGAGAGAGTGTGTGTGTGTGTGTGTGTGTGTGTGTGTGTGTGTGTGTGTGTGTGTGTGTGTGTGTGTGTGTGTGTGTGTGTGTGTGTGTGTGTGTGTGTGTGTGTGCGAGTGTGTGTGCAAGTGTGTGTGCGTGCATGCATGCATGTGTGTGTGTGACATGGATCCCAGACACCTGGAGTAGAGTGGAGAAGAGAGTAGAATCTTAAATATCCCTGAGGGGCATTTTGTTTACCAGTCAGCACATAACCAGAGTCATGACTGTGGAGTGTTGTCGAGGGCAGCCATTGGCTGTTCTTTCCCAAGGTATATAATTTTGATGTCCTTACCGATGATGCATTTTTGACATTTGACTGTTTTTAACACACACAAAAAGCTTGTCTCTAGGCCTGTTTATATGGCGTAACACTACAGTAGCATGGTGTCAGTTGTCCGTCACCTAGGGATGGGACGGTAAGCGATATTATTGTGATAAAAACACTCACGATAATCGTATCGTGGAGATTTAATTTATCGTGATATCGTCCTCCGTCATGCACTGGGATCAATTCACCTTTTATTTGCCGAGCTGCATATCCAGTGCCATTTAAACCCTCTATAATTGGTAAAAGGTACTTATAATATACATACTTGATACAGTCTTTTCCACACTCTATCATAAGTCTTTGCCAAAAAATAGACGATCTACAAGCTCACAACGCATTGTGTTGCGACGCGTTGTGAGCTTGTAGATCTGCTATTTTATTTTTTTGGCAAATGTTCCACCCCAGGATAATGGATTTTGATTATCGATAATATCGTAAATCGTGATTTCTTTTGTCACAATAATCGTGATATGAAATATTTATATCGTCCCATCCCTACCGCTGGGCTAAAATTCAATAATGTATTGGAGTTTGGGATTGCATGATTTATGTTAAGGAGAGGAGACTAAGGATACATTCATTTAATCTAAAAATATCAATAGCTAAAATTAGGGCTGGGCGATATATCAAAATGATATCATTATTATGATATGAAACAAGATATTGTCTGGGGTATTGGATATTGTAATATAATATGGCATGAATGTTGTCCTGGTTTTAAAGGTTGCCTTACAGTAAAGTGATGTCATTTTCTGACCTTACCTGACTGACTGTTCTAGATGTTCTAGTATTTGACTTTACACAATTAGTGAGTATAGTTATTACAGATGATTATCTATCAAAAATCTCATTGTGGAAATACTTTATCGTCAGAATATCGATACTGATATCATGTTAAATAACATCAAAATATATATATAATCAAAATCTCATGATATTTCATTCATTTTGTCTGTATTGCCCAGCCCTATGTGAAAAAGATCTGTTGGCATGCCTCCTCAATCACCCTCACCCAACCCAATAAATAACAGACTTTAGTGTCCCTAAGAAAAGAAACTTTGCAACATCCAAGGGCTCACGATATTCACCAATTTCATTCAACCAATTTCATTCAACCGCAATTGACACAATTACGTTTAAATTGCATGGGTATTTGAACAAATTACATTTATATTGTAGTGCTATTTGACATTTTATTTGTTTTTTTATTTATGTATATCATTTGACTCATATTCTTTGGGTATTCATATTCTTATTGATTATGATCAATAACATAATCATAGCAATAAGAATAAGAATAAACTAAGAATAATGACTAATTATAAATGTGTACTGTACACACTTACTAACTGGGTCTCTATATTCATGTCTAAATCTGCAACACATGAGAGGGAGTTCCATACTGTGGGATATTTTGTCTATGATGTGAGAGCAAACTGCCACAGTGTGAATGGTCAATAAGCTAACAAGCCAGTGTGCCACACAACCTGCCAGTCAATAAACCAGCTACAAAGCCGGTCATTATAGCCAGCCAGGCAGTTTTACACATTTTGAATATCCCATCTCTGAACTAACAAGGGGTGAAAAGTAGAAAAGAAAAGACAGAGAAAAGTAAAGGTGAGCCTAAGCCACTTTCCCATCGTCAGCAGGAGTGAGGCAGAAAGGGATGCGCATGTTAATTGGTGATTTGATTAGCGTTTTAATATTGCAGCTGTGCTCAGCAGAGAAAGGCAACTGGCTGGCTAGAAGTTTTTTCCTCTGCATCAATAATCACTTTTCCACAGCAGGGACCCCAGGGTTTAGCACAGCGCTCAGCTCACTCATTATGCACATCACTCAGTTGCAGGGTTGTCACACCAAATGCTGGGCCCTCGGTACAAGGATTCACTGCGGGCCCCCCATGAATGTTCTTCATAGGGAGAGGGGGTTTAACCCATTTAAACTGGGAACGCATTATTTTGTGCTTTAACTATTGAAAGATAGCAGATATACAAGCTCACAGCTTGAAAAACCTATGTTTCCATGTCAGTGTCTCTCAAACATTTTCATGTGAAGGACCCCCTAAATGATATGTATTTGAGCACGGAAAATGTTAGTTGCAAATGTTCGCTTAAAAAATACATATATTCGTAGATTTGCACACATTTGCACGACTTTTCAAAAATAGCAGATTTACAAGCTCGCAGCTGTGAGCTTGTATATCTGCTATTTTCAATAGCTAAAGTATAAAATAATTAAGGCCCCTCCACCTTGAGCCCTAGTAACTCAGTCCCACCCCCCCCCCCCCCCCCCCTTGTGACGCCCCTGGCTCTTGCTGCCTGCTCAGTTGGTCTCCTCCCCAGAAATGCGATACTTTTTCTGCATCTTGTTTGTTAACTGAGACTATTTGGCAGAAATTAAATACTTTGTATTTGTGAGTTAACATTTTGAATGGCCAAGTCTTGGCAGGCTTCACGTGGCCCCTTCTGTATGAGAGTGGTTAATGAGGCTGAACTGGGCTGAACTGGGATTGGCTACACAATCAGCATCCATACACCACTATAAGAGAATGAAACTCTGTGTAAAGGAGAGAAATACAATACCCTATTACATCGGTAATGATGTGATGAAAAGCTTTTCTTCTATGCGTTTCTAAATGGTGTTTGGACTATCCACAGCTCTAAAAGAGGGCTTATTTTGGAGGTTTTAAAAACGCCGAATGATGATGGATTATCCTGAACTTGGCAGAGTCGAATAGTGGTTTTTTTTAATAGGGAGGAAGGGCAATGGATACGACCTGCCACAGCCTGCAAGGGCAGTGACGTCACTATGGCCTGGCTGATCCTGTAAACAACACTAGACACAGGTACTAGAGAGGCGTGTGTGTGTGTGTGTGTGTGTGTGTGTGTGTTGGGGTGTAAGGACTAAGGAGGGGGCTTCTGGGATGCATTTACCTCTCTCTCTCTCTCTCTCTCTCTCTCTCTCTCTCTCTCTCTCTCCTAAACATCACAACACCAAAGCAGACAGCAGACAAGTGGAAGATAAGAAGAAGTTGGAAAGATAAGAGGTACTGGTGGCAAGGCAGAGGAGGAGGCAAAGAAGCGAGGGAGAACAAAAGAAAGGTGTGGAAGGGCCAGAGAGAGATAAGGATGGGAATGGGAAAACAGATAGAGAGAGAGAGAGAGATAGAGGTTGTGTGTGTGTGTGTGTGTGTGTGTGTGTGTGTGTGTGTGTGTGTGTGTGTGTGTGTGTGTGTGTGTGTGTGCGTGCGTGCCCGCGCGCGTGTGTGCGTGCGTGTGCGTGGGGTGTCAGGGGGTTGGGTCCTGGCTGGTGTTGCTGGATGGGCTAAGCTGTGCCATAAGCTGAGAAATGAGTTTGCTCTGAAAGCAGAGAATTAAACCATCTGGGAGATGAGAAGAGAGTAATAAAGAAATGTAAGGACTTCAGCTGTTTAAGCTTCACCAACCTTTTTTATTAACTTCACCACTTTTAAAATCAAACGCTGCAAGTAAGGAAGTGATTACGGTAGTTTGCAAGGAAAACTGAACGCTTATTTCTGTCTATTGACTAAAATTCACAAGGTGGCCATGCTGTTCTTACTTAATGGCCTCCATGAGTATGAAGTAAGAGCAACGTGAATATGATTAATTGACGTAAATGTGGCTTATGTTCCCCTTCTCCCCAAAATCGGGTTTATGACTAGAAATAGTCATATATTACTTGACCAGTGACCAGTTTGCAGAGGGACGTGAATGGGATAATGGGATCATTGGTCAAGATGTGCAAGTTGTAATTCAATGGCCAGGCGGGGATAGACTGAACAAACCCCTGGCCCTTGCCAGACTCATGGAGGAGAGGATAAGATACTAGTTTCATGTAAAGTTTATATGTAAAGCTATTTACTGTCTCTGACATTTCCTCCTCCCTCTTTCTTAATGATTTTATCCGTCTGTCTGTCTGTCTCAGGTTCCTGTGGAAGCCGAGTGGGGACGCTGACTTGGCCCATTGTCCTCTTTCAGTTTCTGGACAGCGAGGCTCTCTGGACTCTGACTGACAGTACAGAAAAGAGCGACACAGTCTGCCTGCATAAAGAGCCATTCAGCCTCTCCATCCTTCCCACATTCTGAACTGCATCTCCAAGTGCAACAACAGCACTACATTCCAGCCCCGGCCGTCTGTCCCAGGCGAAGTCCTTGCTTCTAAAACCCTGTCCTCGATTCAAGAAGACCTCATTGCTCTTACCCCACACACCCCGCCCTCAGCACCAAGCCTTTCATGAGCTCGTTGGAGCCCCCATCCCCATTCGGCTGCCTAAGAACCAGCTTTCTTCTCCCACAGCACCCTTCCTCTCCTCAGCCCCGGCTCCAGATGCCATCTCTGAAACATCCACTGCCTCCCTCACTGCACTGAGGATTCTTTCCTCCCTCTCCAGCCCCCGTGGCGTTTGGCACGGATGCCCATCACACAGACAGATGGAGCCAACCCTGACCCCTCTCCTCGCCCGGGGGGACGCCGAGAGAAACAACTCCTGACCGGGGGGAGACAGGAAGAGAAGGGAGGAGCGTATTGCCTCGTCGCCACGGCAACACATCATCCAATGTTCCATTAGCTCCCCTCCACCCCCTCCCATGGCCCTCAAATAAACACACACACACACAGCAGGCCCAGTGAGGAGCCCTTTTCATAGTTGGTTAATTTGGCGCCTGTTGTATTTCGCTTCCCATATTTATGCCATATATCTTGTTCTGTGCCTCTCAGAATGTATCTGTGAGACATACTAATAAACGTAAATTGCATCAGACAGCTACATCAAATTGCATCAGACATCCATTATAATTACACAAATGCACAAAGACCATTAGACATGGATGAAAGTGGTGTGTCCAAAAAGGACTAAAGGTCTACCTATATGGACAATCGAGGATGGCGCAGAGGTTTCGTCGAGAGCCAGAGAGAGTGTCCCATGAGGGAACACTGTCTCTCTCTTTTCCCCGCTGGCTTGGATGCCCCCTCTGGTCTGAATGAATTATTAAATGCTGCGACTTTGCCAACAAATGCTTAACAGTGAGTGACATTGTGCTTAAAACGCTGTAATGTGAGGAACTATGTTACAGAAGGCACAGAAATCCCCCCCCCCCCCCATCATCCCACTTTCTTTCATGTTTTAGTTTCATTTTTCTTTGAGCAAACATGATTGGATGTGCACAATTCTCTTTTAAGACATTTTCACCCCACCACATAATTCAGGCAGACTCGAGTGTGCCTCCGCCTCATCTATCTAAACTGCAACGTTGACCCCACAGCGAGGCTCAGTCCTCTGAAAATAATCTCTAAAGAACTGAATCACTCCTCTGCTGATTGAGAGAACTTGTGTTGGCTCAAAGGTCAAACTTCCATTTTGTGTCAGTGCAGAGGCAGTTTCTCCCATGTGACTGAAAGAAAGTCTTGCCCATTTTCTGCGACTGGTTACTGTACCCCTGTGCCTTTTCAGGCTGAAGCAGATTTTTACAGCACATCCAATATCCCCGGATATTATTGTACTGTGTAAACCTACTCTGCGTTCTTGTTAGTACACAATGCTTGACAACCAATTTTAAAAGAACCACGCATAAACAATAAAACGAGACACTAATGGCAAGTTAAGTGAATACAGTGGGCCGATACAACAGAAGGGGGAATACCGAGTCCCACAGCATCCCAGGTAATTGGAGTATTGAGTGTTTTTCCTTTTTCTTCCAAAGATTTTTTCCCCCTTCTTTGTTGACCTTGAGGGCTGAGAGAGAGAGAGAGAGAGAGAGAGAGAGAGAGAGAGAGAGAGAGAGAGAGAGAGTGAGAGAATGATAATGTGAATGTGTGAGAGAAAGCACTAATGATGGTGGACAGAAATAGAGTGCAAAGTTTCTGATTATCTCTGGGATTTGTCATCATCACTCACAGATCATTAGCATAAGCGACAATGTTTGGACCACAAGCATCAGCCCCTCTCCGCTCGTTGTGGTTTTTCAATGGGGCTTTTCTAGACATATTTATTATTCTTGTCACTTTAGAAGAACCCTCACTTTAAAAGGATCTTCTTTGGATATACTCTTTGTCAAATGAATTCTGACATGGTCCATCAGCACTGTGTTTTATTGCTGCTTTGAGCTGCTTTCTATCAGCATCTTTCATTACAGACCCTTGCTGCTTCTTTCATGCATTAAGCCTGATTTATACATCATTGTAAGATGGTGTGGCGTGCCCGGCATCGTCATACATTGGGAGCAATGCGTTCCAGTGTACGAAATTGTTATCATGAACTCCCAAATTCTTATTATGAACTCTCAAATTGGATGAAGAATACATTAAATTATTCTTTTACTGTTACAATGTCATCAAAGTAATCTAAAGTTATCATACTTGGAAATCTCTGTAGTGGCCTACATTAAGGACGAGCACCCATAACTCCCCAGTCACTGTCCATAACCCTAATGGCTTTGGACGGTAACAAGTCTGTTCGCCCAAAATCCCATTCGCCCCAATTTCTTTCTGCCGACCTCACACCGACCGCTCGGTGGGGAGGTTTTTGTATTCTCGTATTTGTTTCACTAAGGATATGGTGAGAAATAAGTTTAGGGTTAGTTAGACATAGTTTTACTGAGGTTAAGATTATGAATAGGGTTAGGTTTTGGCACCGTTTTACTGACCATAGGGAAAATACAAGCAACCTATTAAGGACATTATATGCTGGTACAGCCAGACGCCAATGCAAATACATATATTGCACAGAGAGGGGTGTGGTTGAGTTTCAGACTCAGAGGCTGCACTTGTTTTGGGGAGAAACCACATGATGAATGCATGTTTGTGGAGCAAGTCTAGTTAATTTTTAAAACTTAACTAGACTGCAGGACTGTAGGAGTCTAGCAGTCTATAAGAGCGCCGGCCTTTGTGTGTCCGAAGCAAATCTTGCAAATCCATGGATTGATCTGCGTCCAATTTCTTGTGCACACTGCCAGTTCCCCACACCTATTCTTTCACGTAAATCTTGTATCAATTTTGAGATATTATAATGTTGGGAAGTCGACAGGACTGTCGACTTCCCAACCAGGAATGGGCTGGAATATTTTTTCAGTCCAAATTTGGAATCATACCTCTTATACGGTATGTCACAGGCTGGCCATGTGGATCCAGATGATGACATTTTTTATTTTTTTACCTATTACAGTATACAGATTTTGGCCCATGGTCATGGCCGTTTATTGGAGACCAGTGCGGAAAGAACTAGCCTTATTAAGGCATTTATGAGACCAACATAACAGAGCTGATTTGACGGAGGTAAGAGGTCACGGAGGTGATGAGAGAGGCACACCCTCTATCATACAGCCCAAAACATAGACAAGCTTTAGACAGGTGGACTATGAAAGAGAGGGAGAATTCCATTCTTTCAAAGGCAGTAATACACAGTAAAATCCTCAGTGTTAAAGGTGGTGTAAGTGCTATTTATTCTTTTCTTTTTTTTTCTTTTTGTTAAAAGGTTATATTTCTACAGTAATCATTTCTATAGTGTGTTTGGTCTCCCCATATCTCTAGATCTTTATTGTTTATTTTTAAATCTTTTTGTTGAAGTTTTCAAAGAGGTTAAGGTTAAGACAACACTTGTCTTGAGACATTATTACAACACATGAAACAAAAACAAAACCTGTCTGTGAGTTTCTTTTGTTTCATCACAGTTGGAGAAAAATATCTCTTGCACCACCTATAATTGATTTGAAACTGAGAATGTACAATTTTGGTTACCTCTGTGCACTCTCAGAGTTACATTGACATCAAGGATTTGACTGTGTACCTGGTAACCTTTTAAGACAGTTTGGATGATGACTGTTGGCTCTCTTATCCTTTTGAGCAGTTTCCAACTATTAAACACTGATTCTTAGTGAATACATCAATGCTCATCTCCATTTGCCTCAAAGGCTGATCTGGACCATGGAGGGACTGTGTTTAATCACAATGCAGACATTTTTCACGTCATCCTTGTCTTTATCTCCATCTCCATCATTGCTATCCTGTTCCACTTTGTTCTGTGTAATGAAGCAGAAATGCTATAGTAATAATCTTTTATAATCTAATGATCTTTACCTCAGTTTTTTCAACCCCATGGTGTGACAATATATTCTGTCTCCCTAATGATTAAATTATGCACCACTCTATGAGTGTGTGGCACATCATAAATAGCTGATATCCCAGGTCACAATGTGACGCATTCAGAGCTTTTAGATCAGCTATTTTTTGCGTGTGACACCTTCGTTCGACTAAGTAAAAATCTGGCTTAATATGTTCATTACACTCCCTGTCAAGTGTCTACACAATTTTGAAAAGTTGTCCTTTTTTTTCTCAATGAGACAATGGAGTGGAGGGTGTCAGTGTATAGTCCTATTAGACAAGTAACACTACTACCACAGTTTATGAACATGGGGGGAAATTATAAAGAAAAAAAGCAGTTGTCATCAAGAAATGTACTGTATATTCTCTTATGATGACAGACAGTTATACAAGTATACAATATACAACTACTCCCAACAGTGTCAACTAGTTGGTGAAACCCTAGTGTTATCATCTGCATTGTTTTCGTCTTTCTGTTCTTCTGTGCTTCAATAACTCTCTCTCTCTTTCTCTCACGCGCACACACACACACACACACACGCACACACACACACACACACACACACACACACACACACACACACACACACACACACACGCACGCACGCACACACACACACACACCTCTCAATTACTGTGCTATTTCTGTGGTGCTACCTGTCACACCAAGCGCGAACCAGCTGGGATTAATTAGTGGCTCAGTCACATGCACACATGCACTTATAGGGTAATATACACACACATATCTCTCTGTCTCATGTACAGTATGTTCTGTCTTGAGGCGTGTATGTTCTAATACACACCACAGCATGCATGCTTATGTATACACACACACACACACATCCTTAACAAACATGGACCCATGTCACTCATCCACAGACACATACTGATACACCTGCAGTGCACTCTACAAACATACATTGGGTGACAGACATTTCTGTCACCTAAAGTAAACCTGTGGTTACTATAGACAACCAGACTATTGTTCTGGGTCAGAGAACTTTGATGTCACCCAAAGTAAACCTGTTTTAACTTTTTGAGCGGTGCTAACTGCTCCTACGTCTGGCTTTGTGTGTATGTCCGTATGAGTGTCCATATATGAGCACGAGACTAAAGTCATAGAAAGCACACAGAGACCGACATCACCACAGCTGATGTCACAGACATACAAGGATATATGCACGTTAGGGATGCGAAGATATACCGGTACGGATCGTAATCGCGATACAAACGTCCGCGATACGGTTGAATCGGTTCATTCAGTGTGTACCGGTACAATAGACGGCCGAAATCGTGATGGATCGTACCGTGAGTGTCTGGATCGGTAAATTCCGTGATTGTATCTGTTCTTCCATATAGTATTTCATTCTATCCTGTGTTTCCGAGGCGCCATGAATGCACCATCATCAGCCGTTCAACCCCCTCCCCAAAAGCCAGTCTTTAACGCGAGCTGCGACTCGGACAGACGGACAACATCTGCACTCTGCATGCAGGCAACCAGGGAGACAGACAGTGCAGCGAAATGCGAGTGAATCAACACAGACGAACTAGCAGCCCCACGGGTTAAAAAGATGCAAGATTAGTTGTACAGTACTTAGCTTTATAACATCCAAGTCCGCTGCGCTGATTGTTGTCACAGAGTAGCACAGGCTGATCGAGTGATATGTAATCAACAGCCGTTTCTTAGCGAATCTCCGACGGACAATTGATTGAGATCATCTTCTGCGCTATATTAACTGCACACACACAACAATGTTGCTGGGTGTTGTAGGACTACTGCTTGCGTTTAAAACAAAGTATTTGTCACTGTTCTACAACTTTCCTGTTGATGCAAGCAACTCTCTCACTTTCTCTGCTGCTAGTTCTGCTCTGGGAAAGAAGCCTAATTTATACATCGCAGTACAAGGGTGTCGCACCTAAAATAGCAGACCTACAAGCTCACAATGCGTCGTGGATGCGACGCGCTGTGAGCTTGTAGGTCTGTTTTAAAACATTTTGGCTATAAAAATTGCACAATCCTGGATTAAATATAATATAATATAATATAATATAATATAATATAATATAATCTAACATATAATTTTGGAGATGTCTGAGTGTCTGTCTGTCTGTCTCAGCGTTTCTCCTCGGTGGCTGGAGCAATTGATCTGAAATCGCATCACCATCAGCATATGAACACACCTGACATAACTGTGAAGCCCGTTTGTCACTTTCACAAATCGTATGCTGTATAATAGCATTTTTATGGTGTATCTATATCTATTTAGTCTACAGTACCTTTTGTGACCACACATGTTAAGGGAGGGGCGCTGTTGTTCAGGCCATGCACAATCACACACAAACCCACACACACACACACACACACACACACGGGGGGGGGGAGTGTGTGTGTGTGTGGGGGGGGGGGGGGGGAGTGTGTGTGTGCAGGCGGGCAGGCGGGTTCTGGCCCTGTTACAGATGTTGTCCAAAATCATGCAGATCGGTACACAGTATCTCTGTAGCCGTTAAATGGAACGGGTATTTACATTGATGCTCCTACATATTAGCATGCAAACACCAGTTAAAGTTACTTTCCATCCCTCATATATTGTGTGCACAGTGCACATCCCATAATCCACACACTGCACATCATTTCGGAGCTCATATCTTTGAACGGGTAAGGGCTAGTTAATATAATAATACAAACCAGGGAGGGAATTGTTTTTCAGGTCAAGGACCCCTTAGCTCAGACAGAGATCAAGCAGGGACCCTCGCTGTAGGCTAGGCATTATAGCCTACTGTATCACACAAATATTTGGCAGGCCCCCTGTAATAACCCTGGATTGGGGTCCCTGACTCCCAGTTGAAGACATATAGGCCTACTAATAATGACATAGGCCTTCTATATGATTAGTTAAGAAACAATTCTACAATAGCCAGCAGCTTTGTGTTCTCCCAGAATACTATAGGCCTATGTCGGGTTTTAGACAGAGCCTAGTACTACAGTGAAACAATAAATTGCCTTGAATTTAAATTTCATACATTTTTAGTCGCTATGTTTTGTACATTTTGGGATTTGGGCTTGAATCGTGGTGAATCGTGTATCGCATCGTATCGGGAACAGTGGTGGATCGCGATGTATCGGATCGGCAGGATTTCAATGTATCGCAATTATATCGTATTGCTGGCAGTGTATCGAGGTCCGTATCGTATTGCCTCAGTGGTCGAGATTCGCATCCCTAATGCACGTGTGTCGTGTTTGATACCACCTGAGTGTTTTTCTTTCTGTCACCTAAAGTAAACCAGTTTTCATTTAACTTTTTTCTGTAAACTTTGATGTCACCTAAAGTAAACCTGTTTTCTATCTAAGACTCACTCCGTGACTCGCTATGTGAGAGACTTTATACACTACACAGTTTTCGATTTAACTGGAAAACAGGTGGAGGTCCCGCCCTCCCTATATATATATATATATATATATATATATATATATATATATATATATATACTCTGTCCGGGGGCGGTCATTCGTTAGTTCCATTTCGCTTCTCTTGCTAAGCACATGCATTGCATCTCAGTCCCCATTATTCAATTATGCTGAAACTGAGACATCTGTCTGTCTCAGATTCAGTAGCCTTGAATTATGTGAAATGGCCCAGTTCCCCACTTTTACCCCAAAATGCCTCTAGCAATCAAATTTTAGAGATCTCACCAGTCTATGAACAATTTTAATAGATTGACTAAATTGATTAGTCTCATTAACCAGTATTATATTTCATTGTACAACAGTGGCTTACAAAATTGGCCGATCTACAAGCTCACAACGTGTCATGATGAGACCTGCTGTGATCTTGTAGATTTGCTTTTTTTATCGTTTATTACTCGCAATTGAGGCAAAACGTACTGAAATAATCGTGATATTGATTTGAAGTTACAGTATATCTGCCGGACTTAACGTGTGATCACACATTGGATACAGTACATAAAGATCTTCCAGAACAGCATGTAGCTAATAAACACCCCTCATCGTCCGCTGTCATTTCCTCACTGTTCATTTCACACCTTATGCTTGCACCTTATGTCTCTCTCTGTGGCATCATGATTGCTACCGCACAGCCTCAGTCTCTAGCAGGTGAACACACAGACCCATAGTGGATTAAGTGGATTAGTAAACTCTCTTGCGCTGTCGGGTATAAATATTGTTGTATGTCCAAAACTGTTGCTTTCCAGGAAATGGAAAAAATAACCTGTGTTTCAATGGGTCAAATGTATTTATTACTTTTCATTGGTTCAAAATGTATAAAACCCACAGACAAACTTTCACCCTGGCCAACCTATTTGAGATAGATTAGATAGATTAGATAGATAACATAGATAAGATAGATAAGATAAATAAGATAGATAAGATAGAGTAAGTTTTTACAGATTTTGTTTTACTTCTCAAAAGATTGTAAGAATGTTGGAATTAGCAGATTAAATATGGAGATATAAAAGTTTTCTGCTCAACAGCAAAGACTTGTATTAAAACAGGTAAAAACTAAATTGTCCATAGGGTAAGACCATTTACATCTGTAATTTAACTTGTTTGCTGAATTGACAACTTCAGTCCCTAGAGCGGCAATTGGTTGTGCAGCAGTTACACAATAAAAACAGTAATCACAAATTCTCACAAAAACACACAAGACAAATATAGATGCAACATATAAATACAAATAAAAACATAAATGTGTCAATTTTTACCAGACATCGTTGAGCAGATATTAAGTGATTAAATTAATGTTTTTGAAATCAGGATGTAAATTATGCTGTTCTCGGGTAGAATGTAAAGTATTTGCAATGCTGTGTTTGTGTTAGCACGGAACGTGGCCCGCGAGGACAAGCTGTAACTCCTGTCAGCTTGTCCCGGGCTGCGTGGGCTTACTTCGTGCACTGCCGATTTTGATAGCAATAAAGCCGCTGACAGCTTTTTAAAGACAAGCTGTCAACAGCCATAACCTTGAGCCTGTGTGTGTGTGTGTGTGTGTGTGTGTGTGTGTGTGTGTGTGTGTGTGTGTGTGTGTGTGTGTGTGTGTGTGTGGAGTGGAGTGGAGGTATAGGGCCCACAACTACAGAAAAGAGATTAAATATGCTAAGACTTAAAAACACAGGCTGAGCGAAGCGCAGGCTTTTCACTGATGCAGTGCTAACTGCAGCCCATGAAAACACATTACCAGGGAGCGAATGGGATAGAAGAGTGTAGAAGAGAATGGAGGAGTGTAATGAAATGGAATGGAATGGAAGGAGTCAGTTTGACTGCCATAAGTCCTGACCCTAACTGAACACTAGCAGTATAGCATAGACAGAGTATACGACCTGGGCGTACAGAAACTGCTGTAAAGGTGTATGTGTGTTGCAGTGGTGGAAAGTAACTAAGTAGTATTTAGAGTTTTGGATACTTTATACGTCTACTCCATGCACTACATCTCAGAGAGGCAAATATATATATATAAAAAAAAAAATTTTTTTTTTACTCCAGCACAATTTGCTATTCAAAAATAGTCCACCTACTAGCTCACAATGCGTCACAACTTTGGCACGTTGTTGTGAGCTTGTAGGTTGACTGTTTAAAAAAGAAAATGTGTGGAGCTTTAAGTAAAATTTTTATACAGAACTTTTACTTGTATTTCTACGGTGTGGTAGAAACCGAAATAAAGAAATCGGAGAACCTCTTCCACCACTGGTGTGTTGCACAAAACTGACCATGGAGCATTGAGAGGGTGTGCTGCCTGGGATCAATGAGAGTTTACATGCACATAGGTGTGCGTAAGTGTGCGTTTCTTGTTTTTTTTTGTGCACATGTGCCTGCGAGGGCATTGTTTATTCTGTTGGTGGCTGACAGTGACTTTAAAGCTGTTGCCTCTGTACAGGGAACTCATTAGCATAGCGATAATGAGAGATAGAAAGGTTGCCGGAGTCAGCATAGCAAGTTTTCCAGACAAAGTCAAAGCTGGTTTGGATGATCAGAGCAGCTACAAAATAGATAGTGCTGGTTGTGTGTGTGTGTGTGTGTGTGTGTGCGCGTGTGTGTGTGTGTGTGTGTGTGTGTAAGTTGCTCCCTTGCAGCTAATGCCTGATTTATGCCTTGATGTGCGATACCGGCGTGCAACTAAGTATAAATCACCATTTACGATCCCTCGCCACAATGTGTACACTCGCCTCACCTATGTGTACACTACACAAGTTTTGATTTTCAACCACTCTAGGCACAGATCAGATATTCTTCCATGTCCCCATGGAGAGGGATTTTGCCTTGTTCAGATAGTTAATGAATGATCGGGACAAAGAGCTGAAAGATTTTCTGTCCTCTTGTAAACGCAACTATTGTATCTCTCCTCTCCCCCAGGTGACTGATGTCGTTCTGCAACATTGACCAGAGAGTTCTGCAGATGGTTCATGTGGAGGATTTGCATTCACTTTTGAGCCGGGAATCCAGAGTAAGCCGCAAGGATCTCCAATACACATACAACTAGAGACTCTTTCTAAATGTTGTTTCTGTATTTCAGCTCCATTACTCAGTATTGAGTCACTTACTGTAGGGGGGTCCAGCATCAGCATCTTGTGTACATTGGGAGGGGCTCCCATAATCCATTTACAAGAAGTGTGAAGGGGATTTTCTGGTGGATAACCATTCCTCTGTAGTGGTGGCAGCCTTGTCCGACAGGCTGGGAGTGACTGGACGATGCCCGAACTGGAGGACTTCCCACCTCTGCAGGGGCCCAGAGGCCTCCATGGCCCGGCCGACCCGGCCCAGATACAGCACAGCATCCTGGAGGAGCAGGTGGAGCTGTGGTGGTTCCGAGAGCCTGGGAAGTCTCTGCTCTGCTATTGCGTTGCCATGCTGCTGATCCTGGGCTGCGGGCTGGGTGGTGTGGGCCTCCTGTCCACCACCACCAGCGTGTCCAGCGAGTGGCGGCTGGGTGTAGGCACGGCGCTCTGCCTGCTGGCCCTGGGGGTTCTGCTCAAACAGCTTCTGAGCTCGGCCGTCCAGGACATGAACTGCGTTCGAAGCAGGCGACGGATCGACATGCTCAAAAGTGGCGGCTTGTCGGATCTTCTGGTGGTCTTGATCACCGGGCTGTTGTTGCTGATTTGTGGCACGGTTCTACTACGCTTGGCCCTGGCTAACCACATGCCAAAGCCGGGTCAAGCCCTGAATGACATGTACATCTCTGGGGTGGTTCTGCTGGCCGGAGGGGGGGCTGCGGTGCTGGGGGCCGGGGTGTACTCTGCTTTCGTGCTCCTGCTGGAGAGGACAAGGCAGGGACGGAGGTTGATGGACCGGATTGTGAATATCTTCACGGTTTCTGGACACATGGATCACCAGGCACGCAGAGAGACCACCTCCAGTCTGGCTAACCTGATATGACAATTTAAAGCCTGACAGCTACAGTATGTTACTGTATGTTAGACAATTTTGACACTCCGGAGTTTGAGGAGATTTCATGTACAAACATCCGGGCCAACCTGTAAAAGTTTTGAGACGACAGGCACAAAGATTGAAAATACGTTTCACAGGATCCAGCTTCTTCATTCAACTGCTGAGAAAGATGTTTGTAGAGAAGCTGCTTTTGTGCGTTTATATGGATGGAATTGAAATGGCACAGGTGCAGTGAGGAGATGTCAGTCTTCAATAACAGAACAAATGTGGGCAGAACATCACATTTGCACAATAATGGATAGAACTGTGGGCAGACAATGGGGATGTGAGACACGCTGGCTATGGGGGAGAGGCAAGCAGGAAGTAATACGATTAAAGAATGAGAAATTGGGGAAGAAATGGGATCTTTTTTTTAAGGTTATTTTTATTGCATCTTATTGATTTCTGTGCATAGGACAAGAAGAGACACAGGAAAGCAAGGGCAGAGAGGACAGCAGGACATAGATCCCCAGTTGGGAACTGAACCAGGGATGTTTCAGTTACGTGCGTGGCTTTCTTACGGACACCAGAATACATGGATTTGGGTATTTGGGTTATGAATGGAATGGAAGCGCCTGAAAGCTATTATTTAAACTCAAACATTCTAACATGATAAATCCTGTCACAATGGAAACCTTTTTATTCTATGTCCCTTTCTGCACCTTTCCTCTCGGTTCAAGCTAGCTCTGGAATGGATTAGAGAGAGACACAATAACAAATTAAAGGGTGTAAAATTAGTATTTACATTTTTCAGTCGACCTGTGATTCATTTACCCTGTCAAATGAAAAGAAAAAATGTTTTAGCAGGTTACTGATAATTGCTAAATAACTGTTATCCTACACACAAAATGCTCAGGGCCCTATTTTAATGACGGGACTTTACGTCATGGGACATGTAGTCTTAACTGGTGCCTTGGGGGCGTATCCATGCCAATTATTTTGCGCCTGGCGCAACACGTCCTTTTACAGTGTAGTAACATTATGATATGAACCTGGGTCCCACTGTGACACAAAACTAGACTAGCTCATACTGTAGGGTGATTATTATTTGTTTTTCTATAGGACTCATGTATGCAGGGTTTGCAACGACCTGCCTCTCCAAACCTCACGAGACTGAGAGAATAACCAATCGAACCATCACCTGCCTGTACCCATGACACAAGAATCATTGGTGCAATATTGATAGCACTTCATAGAGCCTGTATAGGTTGTGTTTGCACAATAACACAGTATTGACTCAAATGCCCATAAACATGGAGGGACCTGATTCCCTAAAGCATCTCTGTAGTGTGGATATATTGCAGGGGTGGTAGCAAGACATTAAATGGCAATGACAACATGAAACCTAAATAGAATGACTATAGTAGACCTTAGGCATTGACCTGCCAAATTCTTTGAGTTCTGACTTTAGATCGAACAGTTTTCAATAAAATGAGGCTGCTTTGAGAAAAAATGAAATCCATTCCAGTCTTATACATAGAATTAAGGTTTCGTCAAATCAAATCAAATTTGAAGAGAATGGTCAGGAGGTTGAAGAAATGTCAGAAATGCCAAATGATAAACCCTAGGTTAGATTTGTATCTTACCTTTTAATATGCTTACATCTTAATAAATGTGTGAGGTGAGAAGAATATTCTTAGTCATTGGTGCCCATTCCATTACAATACATAGATAGGTATTATGGTATATGAGGTTTATAGTGAGAAGAGAAGGTTTTAATGATTTTAAGACCAAGCTGAAGATGAAAACACATTATAATTGAGGTCCCCGATTTATTAATTTCATGTTTATATTTATTTAATGTAATAAATCTGGGCGGTTGGAGGTGTGCAATATAGGCCAAGGTTTTTTGAGTTATCAGATGTATTTATGGCTCAGATATACAGTACGTATGGTGTGTAGTGTTTCAATATCGTTCTCTACAAAACTGAAAAGGAACTGAAGTGAATGTAAAATCTGTGCATCACACAGAAACAAATAGTGTCCTTTCAAATAGTGTCCTTTCAAAAGGTGAAACGTACAACGATAAGCCTCATTTAACCATTTTAATGTCAGAACATCACTGCACTTAAAGCGCTTTCACTACATTTCCCACAGATGTCACAATACTTATTTCACAATAAAAGTTGCGTTGCCTCAGAATAAACTTAATGTAAAGGTAAGAAACAGAACTTGGTACTGAATGGGGGCAAATGAAAGTCACTATGAATATGTGCAAATCTTTCCCAAAGCCTCCGTGAGTCATTGATCACAGCTTTGCAGTTTTATCAAGAAACTCAGAAAAAGGATGTGCATTGTTAGACGGGGTTGTGCGTGCGTGTCAGTCACACACCTCCTTATCGGCCTGTGCATATGCATAGCCTGTTGCTGTGAGACAAGGAGGTCACAGAGTCAACCATTGTTAGAGTGGTGACGGACAGCTGAGTGGAGGGACAATGCACAAGGCGGCAGCCTGCAGGGGCTGGCATTGGCTTGCACCTCTCGCACTAGCGCGCGCACGCACGCACGCACGCACACACACACACACACACACACACACTACTTTTACAGCTCCCACCCACTTTCACACACATAAAATCCTGTTAATTACAGGAGGTGCCCATTTGGTTCCGTTTGTACACTCAGTTGCAAATGGATAAATTAACACTTTCACTGATCTCTCACACACATGGCGTGCTGTGTAATCGTCATTCACAGAAGACTGTGCCCTGACCTACAGTAAATCCATGGCAGGTAGTGTTTGTTTATGCATGACAGCGAGGAGAGGTTGATACCGTGGTGACGGGGAGTGAGAAAAAGAGGGGGGGGGGGGGGGGGGGATGTTGTAACGTGACTGTGTGTGGATGCAAGGCTTGCTTGTCATGTCAGTGGGCCAGGGGTGTCGCACCAAATTCTGGGCCCTGAGTACAAGGATTCACTGCGGGCCCCCCATGAATGTTCTTCATAAGGGAATGGGGTTTAACCCATTTAGACTAGTGGGAACGCATTATTACGCTTTATTTTGTGCTTTAACTATTGAAAAATAGCAGATATACAAGCTCACGTGCCACGCTGCGAGCTTGTAGATCTTCTATTTTTGAAGTCTTTGAATATTTCAAATCCTTTCCTAGAAATGTCAGTGGCTCTCAAACTTTTTCAAGTCAAGGACCACAAAATGATATGTATTTGGCCACGGACCCCCCCCCCCCCCTTATCTCAAAATATTTAGTTCCAGGGACCCCCAGAAGCTAAATTTTAGTTACAAATGTTCGCTTAAAAATACATATTCAGACTTTCACACATTTTCACGACTTTAAAAAAATAGCAGATCTACAAGCTCGCAGCGCGGCACCGAGCTTGTATATCTGCTATTTTGCAATAGCTAAAGTATAAAATTATTAAGGCCCCTCCACCTTGGGCCCTAGTAACTCCGTCCCACTTTCCAACCCTCCCTTGTGACGCCCGTGTCAGGCTCAGACAATTTGTGAAAGACTGAGTAAACTGCACAGTCCTGAGAGGCAGAGACAAACTGTCTCATCAGAGGCAGTCTTCCGCCGCGGCCGTAAGAGACTGACATACATGAGCTTTAAGCTCGATTTATGCTTAGTTTTGTACCGAAAATAGCCAATCTACACACTCAGGCGTTGTGAAATTTTAGATTGTTGCGCGACAGTGACACCCACGCACAACGAATATCAAGCAAGCCTTAAAAGCACAGGAACGCCACAGCTGCCTGCTAGATCTTGCTAAGTTAGAGCCATTTTTAGAAAGTGATCTGTGATTTCTTCCTGTCGTATTCCGCACAATGGCAATTCAAATTATTCAAATCATTTTACCAGCCATAAAATAATTTGAATGGTAACAAGGACAGCTGGTGTGCAGTCAGCTCTTCACAGGAGTCAGAGCCAAATAAGCACAAACACAACATAATAGCCTTATGCTGCAATCAGGGGGAAACACCCTTGTTGAAAAAAGCACCCCCCAGGTTTGTGCACAAAACCCAGATTACAAGAAACATAATTATACGACATACAGAGACAAGATACAAAATTATTTATTTTCCAAATATATCCCTTTGTTTCCCATTGACAAACAGTGTTTGATAAATACATGAAAAAACACACAGATCCTGTAAAAACAAAATCCCACTACAAGTATCTGAAATACATTTACACACAAGTTGCAAATGGAATGGGGGTTGTGTGTGGTACAGCAGAGACACAGTGAATTGATTTGAGGTGTTCAAGCAGAAACCCAGAACTCTATTCTACGCTGTTGGCCGTGTAGTTGAACTGAACAAAGCATGAACAAGAGAGGCAGCAAATTTCACCAGACACTACCGCACAGAATTGGGGAGGGTCAAGGGAGAATAAGAATAGTGCAGAAAAACAAACTCCCATCACGTTATTCTAACTTGTGGTTTACCTCTTGGTCCTAAATGGTTTAGTTTATTAACAAGGGTGTAACTATTATCTTCCCTGTATGGCGTACAAATGGCACTTATTAAACCACTTAAACTCTATATCCTCATTGCTGATCTATGAAAAGAACACATTGCATTGTGGAGCTTTTAGATCTGCTATTTTAGCTTTATCTCTGAAGACTTTTGGAGGTTTTCACCTATAATGACATGCCCAAAATAGGGACACCAAGTCGAAAGTGGTTAAAACGATGACATCAAATACAAGACGGTTCCCATTCCTTCACTCTTTTCCTTCTAGTTGCCATGTGCAAGCTGATTGGGAGCACGAGGACAAGGTTACAGACCTCACAAGCGTGTCGACAATATTATGTTACACAGCCGGCGGCTCTGACAATCTTACACCTTATTAATCATTGATCTGGCTGTGCCGTCACTGGTGTTGATTTCAATGCACTGGGGGTAATGTTGGCCTCACTAAAGGTAATGGTACATAAGACAACATTTTACCGTAATGGAAATAGTGGGAACACTTTCGACTGCAGCAGGAGAGGGGTGAGCAACTGGGATAAAACATGGATAATACAGGGACAAACTTCTGGCCAAAAGCGAGACTGTGGTTGTCATGGCTAAATGCCACATCTCTTGAAACACATGTAACCTATAGGTCTGAAATCCAACCAGAAACATCTCTTTTGAAGAAATAAAATTACTGTGTGTGGAGTTGACTGCCTACTCAGCTTTCAATAGCTAAAGTCATCTACATCATCATGTCCTGTTGAGAAATAAACATAACTGAAAATGACCCAACACACTGGCACAAAACACACATGACTTACTTTGTTCCACAATAAAAACAGGCCAAACAGTGGCTCATAACTCAAAAAAGTACTTTTAATTGTTGTTGTGCAGTTCAAGACTAAAAATGCTGTTCCTGAAATCCTTGAAATGGTACCCATACATACAGTACCATCTCATTAAGTTTGCAAGGTTTCAAATTTGTATAGAGAAAACGAGAGCCTGTTCCAGTCGGGCTATCCAGAGCCCAGGTCATAGTTCATAATAAAATATGTTCCTGCAGTCCAGAGGGACGTGTTAAAACCACAGCTCGGAAGGTGATGGCATAAATCGTTTGTTCTGGGATCAGCAACAGTTACGCATCGGTCTTGCATGAGGGGCTGTAAAAAAATGTCTGCTTTTGTTTCATGCACAGAGTGAAGAAAGTTTGACGTCTTCCCCTCCACTTGTCCTCTGCTGTCCCTCGTTGCCAGGAGCCACAGAGAGAGACATAGACAGAGAGAGATGGGGGAGAGAGAGGGAGAGGGAGAAAAAGAAAGTATCCATTCGTCTGGCCGCATGTGTGCCCTTTAGTTTGTCCGAAGCTGGTAATCTGCCAAGAGATGTACCAGGGAAGCATTAACACACAGTCATCGTCTCACTCCTCACCTCTGAACATCACATTACTGCCAATATTAGCCTTGTTAGTGTCCTAGGTTAGGACATTAACAAGGCTAATATTGGCCTTGTTAGTGTCCTGGGTTAGGACACTAACAAGGCTAATATTGGTGGTAATGTGATGTGCAGAGTGCAGTTTGGACTCCTAACCGGTGTCATTACTACTATTAAGACAGAACACTTTTTCATATTATCATAATGAAACACCAATATGTAAACACACTGCACATTTGGTCTTATACTTCGTTGACTGGGTCCCCCAGGGGTCTGCACATGGCCACTCCTTTTTTCCCCCTCTACATCAAACCTTTAAGACGGAAATATCAGATATAAGCAGACACAAGCTCACAGCATGACGCTTTGTGAGCTTGTAGATCTGATATTTCCATGTGGTTAATCACATTTGCCCATCCCATACATTATATCAGGAGACAATAACTTGATATTTTGTACCTAGTTATAGTTGTTGTTACCATATTAAATTTGACGAGACATCACAGACTTCCGGGAAGTGAGAGTATTACCATCTCTGGGAAACACACTACTTGAAACACCTTATCGTTACACATAAATGCTTATACTCCACATCTACAACTCATAACAAACATTACACACAGACAATCCTTGAGTAGAAATATTACCATTCAGAGCATTCAAGAATCAAATTCCTACTGTAATATGGTCTTATGCCATCTTTGTAGACATAACACTAGACATTAGCTGCATCTCTCATTTCACTGTAGTTATTTTTCAGTTATAAATGGTGTGTGAGTTAGCGGGAGTCAGGTGCTAGTGAAAGGAGTCAGTGTGACAGTGAATGACTGTTCATCACAACTTAATTAATAAGTCAACACGGCCAGTGTAATGTAATGCATCATGCTGCATTACTATTCAGAATAGGAGTGCCTTTGTGTGAGTAGTAGAAATCGGATCATCATCGACTCCCGGTGTTGCTGATGCTAGTGATAAAAGAAAAGCGATAGTCGCCCCTTTTTTGCCCTCTTATGCTCTCTCCTCTCCCTGGTTGCCTTCGTTCTCCTATCATCCACTCCCTCCCACCTCATCATGCTGAGAGTAGAGAAAGGTGATAGTCCCCCTCCCTCCTCCTTGCGTCCTTTTCCTGCCTCCCTTTCCCTCCCCCCATTACACACACACACACACACACACACACACACACACACACACACACACACACACACACACACACACACACACACACACACACACACACACACACACACACACACACACACACACACACACACACACACACACACACACACACACACACACACACACACACACACACACACACACGTCCCTACATGTCAGCGGTGGAATAGTCTCAAGTATGCAGGTGTTTGTGTTAGTGGTGGAAAGTAGCCAAGTACATTTACTCAAGTACTGTTCTTAAGTAGAGTTTTGTGGTACATTACTTGAGTATGTGCATTTCTAAATCCTTTATACTTCTACTCCACTACTTCTCAGAGGCAAATACTGTACATTTTTACTCCACTACAATTATTGTCAACATTTAGGGACTAGTAACTTTTGATTATTAATATCAACATCTATCTATAAATGCGACACATCTCTGTCTGTCTGTCTGTCTGTCTGTGTGCGTGTATGTAATCCGCGTATCTCGAGAACCGTTCGTCCCACCGGCTTCAGATTCGGCACGCGCGTTCCCCGCCGCGGCACGGAGTGCAGTGCCGGGCCTCGGCCCGACCCACGTTTTTTCCGAACCGCCGCAAAACGTTCGGAATCTCCTTATGCGGAACTGATTGTTGACATCGGCGCAATCGCCGGGGTTGGGTTACAGATATCTCCATATATGGGCATAAATGGACACAGGCAAACAGATGGTCAAAACGGGTCCTATGACAACAGGTATAATGGGGTTTGCATTAAAGGGCGGGGCATTAATTCCCTATTTACATCGTTCCAAAGTTGGCCAGGTCGCCGACTAGACGTATTCATTAATGATTAAAGTACTATTTTATTCTTAGGATATTCAAAAATAGCCAAACTTAGCTATATATGGGCATATACTGATGACATCAGCGATCTCCATATATGGGAATAAAAGGGACAAGGTTTGACAGATACAGAGAGCTGGGTTGTCCAGAGCCACATATACAACTGCTATGCCCACATATGGTCATGTGCATAATGGGACCGACAGACTTCAAACTCTGTGCGCGCAGCGGGAGGACTTGAGGGAGTGAGGTATCTCCATATATGGGCATAAAAGGGACAAGGACTGACCCATAGAGATATCTCCATATATAGGCATACACATATACGGGCACATACTGATGACATCAGGGATCTCCATATATGTGCACATCGGTCGGATCAGCAGTGAGACATGGGACGTAGGTGAGGCGACCTTTCGTTTCCTCCCGGGTCTGTGCACAGGGGGGCGCAAGGAGAGAGCCCCTTCTATGACGCATGCGGAACTGCTTCGCCCCATGTCATGGTTCTCATGTCAGGAGGATAGCCGTGGTGGAAAATAGTTTTCGTCGCTGGCATTGCCTGGGGTGGGGGCCGATAATTAACGATTCTGTCCCCATCGGTACAAAACTCGAACTGCTCTAGCAGCCTCCCCAACGTTTGGAACGGAGATTTGCTTCCAGAGATGGCGCACCTCCGACGACGTAACAGTTTTTTTTGCCTAACTACTGCTGTAGTTTGTTCTCACCAAACGGTCGCTACGTTGCTTAAACATAACCTTAATCCTAATTCTGTACTTTCACTTGCAACAGAGTATTTCTATATTGCAGTATTGATACTTTTACTTAAGTATTTCCACATTGCGGTATTGCTACTTGTACCAGCAGCACTGCCCTACAGTCAGTCACCTTGGCAGCCGATGAGTGCCACTCACTCCAGGATCTTCCAGGCCCCCAGCGGCATAACTCAACGTCTCCCATCCTGACAGAGCTATTTAATGTATATCGTTGCTGTCGGGCAGAAACCCCTTATCACCATATTTTAACTGTTTTTCCTTTTTCATAAATTAATGCCCTACTTCGTCCTACTACAGCGTCACACAAAAGCATCAAAAGTAACTGATCTGCAAACTCAAGCTTGTAGTAGATCATATACGTTTGCCGTTTTTGAATTATGAATCCTGAAAAGTAACAGTTTTGGACATATGAGGTTTCCATCCGACAGAGACGATGTGATATAGCCTACTGTGGTTCATCCGCAGGCCATACAGCTGCTGCTATGAAACCTAAGGAAGTTTGGGACTCGGTCCAGCAGAGGTATTGGGTGCATTTCCATCTGCACCTACTGAACTCAGGCTATTTAGGAAGATTCTGTGATAATCTTTTCAACATTTTCTTAATGCGTGTAGAGCTTTTTTTGTATGTACTTCAGTGCACATTTAGCCATGCTCAGCATTTCTGACAATTCAAAGGATCTTCATGAATATTGCCTCTGTAAGCTAATGGCTAGTATTTCTGTCCTTGGCATACACTATGCGATAACCCTGAAAGCCTGCTCACAGTCAGACAAAGGTAAATGTATATGATGAACGTTATGATGGCGTGGCTTTAATCTTAAAGCAGTGCCTGAATTTAAACATTCTGGGCACTAACCTGGTGGATCTCTTCATTAGCTGTTGTCTAAATTCTGTCTAGTAAAATTACATTTTGTACAAAGCCAGTCTGTGGCGGGCTAGTGGAATTTCCATCCGTAGCAGATATTGTGGTGTCATTCTTACCCCATGAGGCCATGTCTCCTAGTGACAGAGCCAGGTAATGGATATGATGGATGTGATACAGTGAGGTTCAATCCTAGGGCGTGCAATGAATGGTGGTACTGACAGAATTAGATACTTTTCCCTGCTGGCAGGTAAAAAAAAGAAGAAAAAGAAAAAAACGAATTTCCGCTACAGGCTTTCAGGCCAACATTAAACTATCAATCAATCAATCAATACATCAAGTTATGTATATATTGGGGTGCCTCACGGTTAGGGTGCATACCATATCTTAGGGTGCATATTACACAGTACATGTATGTGAGCAAAATGCCCTGATCAGTGAGTCCCCGGTTCGATATCCCGCCGGCTGGACCTTTTGGGTGATTCCCCTTCTCTCTCTCTCACTTTCCACTATCTCAAACAAAGGTTTAAAATGCCCAGAAAGTTTTGTACATAATGTAATTTCATATCAAGACTTAAATCAGTAGTGTGTGTGAATCAGGGCCTTACCTCCACTCTGTGTGATATATCGTACCCATGGTAATGCCTGGTAACCACTCTTCTCAATGATCTTTAGATAGCGCACCTAAGAAGAAGCACAGCCAAAACTAAAATAGTTAAATGAAATAAATGCATATGCATCATCATAGTAATTTGGTTTTAAAAAGGGACGTAAAGGATAAAGTAAAACCTTTGTGTGAGGTATAGTTTTGGGTCCTACCTGAATCCCAGACACAGTGAAGTAAGGGATCTCAAAGTTGACAGTAATTGGTCTCTTTCCCTCAAGCTCATCACTTTCCACACTGGGCAGCCCAAAGTGAGCACGCATCATGTACTCTTTACCTCCCTACAGACACACCCACGTTCACATTCACAAGCACACCATACACATACACACCACATTTTTATTTATGACGAAACAAGGTAAATTGAGATGTAATCAATGATACACAGACATGTTTTAGATGTGACGTGATATCCAATCAAACATATTTTATCACATGTAGCCTCAGCCAACATTCATCTGATTAATCATTTCACATACAAGCTCAGCTAAAACAGTTCACCTTGAACATTTATTGTTTCACAGTGCTTTCTCGTTTAACTTCCATGTGCAGTCTTATTTTGCACTAATTCAGTTGCCAGATAGCCTTGTAATGAACGATATTGAAAGTGAACAACATATTGCACTGAAGGCATAAAAAAAAACACTAATTCCAACAAAATCTGTATGGGAAAGCTATTGCATAAATTTCCATAAAAGAAACATGGAATAATATTGCACCATTAAGAGAGATTCAAATAAGAGACATCATTAATTAATTACAGTACATATTTAGGCTGTTTTGTGTTGGTACACTACTGTTCTTTAGGGGCATGTGTGGCTTTCTAACAGAGCTAAGCTGTGAAGAATTGAAGGAGACAGAAGACCAGGGGAATAATGTGTGAGAGAAGTAACTTAATAATGTCCTTATCACAAGCCACTGCTGGCATGTCTGCTCCCACCTACAGTACCATCATCAGACTGAGCTAGCCACACCTTGCCCTGCCTGGAGCTAAAGCTTTTGGGATAAAATAACTGTCACGAAACACAGTTTCCAAAAAGAATAGTCGATTTGACCGTGGTCACAGTCTGAACAGGCTCTGCTTCATACTCAAACTGTGTAATGATGTGTCACTTGAAATGGTAATACATATCGACCTTCTTTGACAGGGAGAAGGTATGACAAATTACGGTGGCGATAGCAGGACTTGCTAGAGTAGATAAGAGGAACATAAAAATTATGCCTTTGTTTACATCTTATCACCAACAGGAAAGATGGCAGATGGGGGCTGTTGAGGAGTGCGGTGACAAGAGATAACTTTTAAGCTGGGATTTAAAACCCACCACCTTCCAACATTACACAACGCAGAGCATGAAGTCAAGAACAGACATCAGCCTTTTAATAATGAAGGGACATAACTGCTTACTTGTTGTATTAGGACAACTATGTCTAATAAATCCATAGAATGTATTTGAGTAGTCGTTGATATTTTCATTCCAAGCAACTTTTCTTTTTGGCGTTTATTACCTATGACACCAGACCAGATTTTGTTCATAATTCATTTCACAATAATTGTACCGTTCATATTGAACCTCAGTTTGGGGTCTATAAATTATTCGATAATGTTAGCTTATAAATGCTGAAATAGAACAGTGTGTTATGCTTACAGGGAAAGACTTGATGTTCCATTGCACCACGCTCTTCTCGGGCACCCACTTGGCACTACCCGTGCTGGTTTTGAACTTGGGAGAGTCTGCGTCGCTGGGCACTGGCACCAGAATGGACACGTTGTTGGCAGTGGAGCGGCTCTTGAACTGACTCCGAGCCTGGCCCAAGGGAAGATACAGTCCTGTTCAAAGAGTGGTTCTCAAACTTTTAAAATTTCAAGGACCCCCATAACTTTGAGCGTTACAGACCTCTATTATAAGGCAGTGTTTCTCAAACTTTAAAATGTCAAAGTCTCCCCTTAACTCTGGCAGTGTACAAATGTACTGGCCATTTGTACACTGTCAGAGTTACAGGCTTGTATGGGTCAATTTAGATCAGCCTAAAGCAGGGGTGTCGAACTCATTTTGGGGTGAGGGCCGCATTGGATGAAAGGCGACTTGATGAGGGCCGAACCAGTCGCGGATCGGATGGTATGCACACTCGCGCACATGTTCGCTCTGTTTTTCTTCCTGTCGTCTCAGCCACTGCTGTAGCTAGCAGTATAGCAGTATATCATTTTACAAATTGTGTTCATTATTAAGTAAAATAGCTACTTTCATTATTGGTATTACAGTTGCAGTTAGGTACGAGAGATGCTATTTGTTTAACACTCAGGACGCCACCATTCACTTGCGCTTTATTTTGAAGAGCCCCGGAAGCTCTGTGCGTGTGCACGTGGGTGTACACTGACGATCCAGGAAGGAGATCTGTTTGTTTACAAACGGTCGCGAAAACTAAAATCCTAACCGGGGCCGACCATCACGGCATAGTGTCGCCGTGAAGACAAGCTGATCTCGGCCTCCTCTGCGTTATTTGCACCTTATTTCGAGATAAAGCCGTTTTTATGTTTCAGTATAGAATAGGAGTCAATGGATAATGGCCGCTCTCGGTTGCTTCTGGCTGCGTTGCGTCATGACGTATGCAGTTTTTTCTTTCACCAGCACCCGTAGCAAGCGTCTGAGATGCGGGTTACCATGGAAACCTTATCTCGTCTGTGAACGTGTTTGGCTACCAAGAGCAGCCAAACTGTTAAAGGAGTAGTCATCCCCAAAAGGATTTTTTTTTCTTTGATTACTCACGCCATGGAGACTTGATTTCAATAATATATTTTTATTTTATTTGACAAAAGTGTGATAATAGTACACTTCCCCCCATTGATTCCGGATGGGGACCCCCATCCGGAATCAATAGGCATGCATTTATTGTAATCAAATTTCTGTTTTAGGAATGAGTCTCCATTGGCTCCATGGCATTTTGGGGGTGAACTACTCCTTTAAGAAGTGCCAATAAGAATAAACCATTTGATAATAGAACAGTTCAATTCCTGATAGTCTCTGCTATAATTTGTAAATGGCTAAAACAAATATTATTGATGCAGGACAATAATTATTTTTATTGTATTTTATAATAAAAAGAATAAAAGTAATGAACAATTATGGCATATTCAGAAAATATCTGAATAATAAAACTTTTACATTTTATTATTATTATATTTTTTAAATAAGTTATTTTCTTAACAACATTAATTTCCATGTCTAATATGTGTAATCTTTGAGTACAGTTCGAATATTGTAGGTATGTTCAGGTATTATTCATAGCCAGACCCCCCACCCCATTCCTAGCAATGCTGTCATCTTCAAAGAGAGAGAGAGAGCTGGGCTGTGTCCAAAATGCAGAACACGTTCCCTACTCCCTAACCCTAAATGAGGGATCCAGATGTAGTGTACTACAGTAGTGAACGAATCAGCGCATTTCGGACACTACTCCGTCTCCATCTGGTTGCGTCATCGCTGTCGCACAGTTAAAACGCTCTACTTTGAGGCTTTTGGAGCAATATAAATAATAGCCGATCTACAAGCTCTCAACGGGGGGCGAAGCGACGCATTGTGAGCTTGTACATCAACTCCCCAATGCTTGTGGATTGTAAATAACATACCAACATGTTGCGGTGTTATTATGAAAAATAGGCCTATATAATTGTTTTTATATATCACAATTCAATAAAATAATACTATAAAAAATATATATTTTTAAAATTGTATTCATTCATTGGTGAATGAATGAATAATGTTTGTGCCTATTCGTCTCACATGCAGACATACACCCATGTTTGTGATAAAATAGTTTATTCTTGCTAATTTAAATCATCACTCAAAGCGCGAGAGACGGCGAGAGAGCGGCTGCCGCGCAGTGCACTGTGGGATAGCTGAGCTCAAGCCGGCTGAAGTAGTGACCATCGAATGCTCACTACAAATCCAAATGCATTGTGGGATACTTCAGTACACTATATTAGGGTACAAAAATGCTCACTATACATTCGGACACTAGTTCAAAATGGCGGAGCCCCATTTTAGTACACTACATTAGTGAATAGGGTGGATTTCGGACACAGCCCAGGTCACTTAACATTCCAATCAATCAACTCAATCACTGCCAGGTGGGAGAAACCTAGCCTGCAGTGAGGAGACATTAGTTAGGTTAATTCTTAAAACAATCATAACTCTTGACAGGAATGGGCTAGAGACTTACTTTTTTTTTCTAAATCCTCAGAAATGTATGCTCTACAAGCCTGGGGCCGGATTGAATCATCTCGCGGGCCGGATCCGGCCCGCGGGCCGTATGTTTGACATCCCTGGCCTAAAGGAACCCACAGAGTGCCTGGAATCCACTTTGAGAACCACTGGTATAAGGGTCCAATGGTCCATTTGCAACCCCTCAAGGAGGGGTCCATGCTGGACCCTACTTTAGCCCCTTTTCGACTGCAGCTTTAGCACCACACTACACCACTGACCACACCACACCGCACCACATAAAATATCTACATTTTCCATTACACAAAAGTAACAAATAAACATATAAACAATATTTATGCCAAATGTATTTTACTGTATTTTAGCCTTTTGGCAGAGCTGCAGTAAGTGGATGACATCAATCTGTGGGGCTGTTATCTCTATGCATTTCTGTCAGTCACTCCAGCCCCTTCACTGCATGGATTAGCCATCTACAGTGACAGGGAGTTTGAAATGATGTGCGTTCGTGCATGTGCGCTCAAAGTTGTGAGTGGCTGAAGCAAGGTTTCAGCAAAGTAATTAGATCTGAGGATATGGTAGAGAATAGGGGCAGCACGTGTGTGTGTGCGTGCGTGCGTGATCGAGAATGTAGTTGTCATTACTGTACCTTACATTGATCTAATGTGTCACAAATGTAGTTGTCATTACTGTACCTTACATTGATCTAATGTGTCACAAATGTAGTTGTCATTACTGTACCTTACATTGATCTAATGTGTCACAAATGTAGTTGTCATTACTGTACCTTACATTGATCTAATGTGTCACAAATGTAGTTGTCATTACTGTACCTTACATTGATCTAATGTGTCACAAATGTAGTTGTCATTACCTTAACCTTGATCTCCACACGGCTGTGGGAGAACTTCTCAATCACACTCTCGATCCATATGAGGGGCTTCACCTGCCAGAGAGAGGGGACGAGGTCAGAGACACACCGATGCACAACACATCATCACATACAGTATCGTTGCTGTCGGGTGGATATCTTGCACAGTATGTCCTTAACCGCGAGCAGCACCTGGCTGCAGACACTAGGGTCCTGTTGATGTCCACGGGAGACAGGAACATCAACAAGTGGCAGGAAGTGACCTCACAGTGTCAAGTGACTTCATGCCGCTTGTGGAGGTCACGTGACGTCTCTGCCTTGCAGTCCAAGGCAATACAGTCCCTTTGAGCCGCATTGTCGCTATGTGTACATGTTATCTTTTATCTTTTAGACAACCCAACTCTACCCCCTAACCCTAAACAGAACCTCCATGGGGTAGAGCAAGAAAGAGGTGTGAGGTCACTTCCTGCCACTTGTTGATGTTCCTGTCTCCCGTGGACATCAACAGGACCCTAGTGTCTGCAGCCAGGTAGTCTTGTTAACCGCTGCATTCAATAAATGGAAAAAGGAACCTGTGTTTCAATGGATTCATTGTACTGTAGTTATATCTAGTGCTTACTAACACTTTTCATTAGATAAATGTGTGTCAATTGTATTCATTATAGTCAAACATTTTCAAAATCTCTTGAAAATGGCAAAAGTAGTCGATCTACAATCTCACGTGTTGCTTTGTGATGTGGGCTTGTAGATCGGCTATTTTAATTACTTTTGCACAACCAGGCATCAAAGTATAAAATAGGGCATTAATTCATGAAGTGAAAATATGGAGATACAGTACAAGGTTTCTGCTAGACAGCGATGACAGAATGACACAGGCAGAGAGAGAGAGAGAGAGAGAGAGAGACAGAGAGAGAGAGAGAGAGAGAGAGAGAGAGAGAGAGAGAGAGAGAGAGACATTTATAACATAGGATGTGCTACATTATTCATCTGCCGTGTCATGTTTATGTTGTGTAATTTACAGCTACAGCTATGAGAGTGTTTGTAAAACACCTAATGATGGGGGGCACAGGGGTTATGTGAACATCAGTCTTAGTGATGCTACAGTATATGTCATGGGACTTGTATCCTAGTATGGCTGCATGTCACCTGCATGTGTGGAGAAGATGTGTTTAGTACATAAATACAGTACATGCAAAATTGCATTGCTGATGTTTAGCCAATCCAAGATTGAGCTGTTCTCGATATGTGTCTGCGAAAGCAATGGTGAGACAGCCTTTATGTTTGTTAAACTTGATTATTGATTTTTTTATACAATGTTTTTTTTTTTTTTCTTCATTATATATTTTGTACCCCGTTTTTCACCCAGTGCTAATTGCCTAAGCTGTAATCCTGGGCGCTGCTCTCCCTCTGCCAAGCTGGGGAGAGCCCCAAGGAGTGATCGGGCCGCTTCTTATCACCTGACAGGAGTTTCCCCAGTAAGACGTAGCGCATGGAAGGAACCCGTTATTCCAACCAGTTCTTTTCCCGTCCATCAGGTGCCCCCAACCCGGCTGACCAGGGGGAGGCAGTATGTTTTTGTCAGGGTACCTACCCTAAGGGACACGAGGAGAACATGCAAACTCCACAAAGAAAGGCCCTTTCGTCAACCCCACCAAGGGTATAGGCACTGATGACGCAGAGGTGAGAACACAACCGCAGCGCGAGTGTGTTTGTGTTGGATGAATCTACCTTGTGGGGATTTTTTTTTGATGAGTTACTTGTGACATAGATTTGTAGTTTGCATTTCCAAAACGCACCACACAAGTTACAATTACTGTTAAGATTAGGTGTGGTTTATAATTAGTGGAGTGCTGTTGTTGCACGATCTGCTATTTCCAGTGCACGACACCAGCACATAAAGTATAAATCTGATTAGGGTTAGATGGGCGAACAGGTTATGGCATTTTTTATGACAAATTGCTTTTGACATCCCCACAACGTTAGTAAGACGTGTCTGTGTGTGTGTGTGTGTGTGTGTGTGTGTGTGTGTGTGTGTGTGTGTGTGTGTATAGACGACTGACTGTAGTGTTGAGGCGGTAGGACATGAGTTCGCTCTCTCCGTCGGGGGGGATGAAGGAGATGGTGCGGTCATTTTCAAAGCGAGACAGACGCACGCATTGGTGGAACTTGACGTCCTCCAGCTCCACCGCTTTACTCTTCTCTCCTGACAAACACACACACACACACACACATCAGCGGGGGGAGGGTTGACTGCGACATGGACCAAAGTACACTTTACACGCAGGGACGATTGGCAATGTCTGACATACACACGCATACAATTTACAATTTAGGCATTTAGCAGACGCTCTTGATCCAGAGTGACTTACAATAAGCAAGGTAATACATCAATACACTAAGCAAGGTAATAAACCAATACAATAAGCAAGGTAATACATCAATACATCAACAACAGTACATCAAATGCATAGAATAAAAAACCTAAGAAAAACACTGCTATGTAGCTTTCATGTATGGTCATTGGGGGGTAGGTGAGCTACAGTAAGCGGTACTAGGTGGAGTCTGAATAGTCTTCAGGCCACGGCGGAAGCTATGGAGCGAGTCTGTTGTTCTTAGTGCAACAGGGAGTCTATTTCACAGTTTGGGGGCCAAGAGGGCAAATTGTGTAGGACGAGTGGATTTTTGTCCTGGGATTTTTAGCATACAAATTCCAGAATGTTTGTTGGATCAAATAATGACACTATGAAACACTTTTCTATCCATAATATTACATCTTGAAAGGCATGATAGAAAGCCTGAGATAGAGCTTCATTTGCTATTATTGATATATATTTACAACAACTGCCAGGGAAGTCATTCTAAACCCCACTCCACCACACTACATAGCAATGAAACAATGGAAAATTATTTCTTAAAGTTGACATTTAAAAAGTCGTAGGAAATGACATTCTAGGTGAACTTAAATCAAATAATTATAATGATAATTTACAGCTACTGTATTAAGTTACAACCAAAGAAGTTGTCAGTCCTTTATTCATCCTCCATCTGTTTTATATATATATATATATAATATATTATGTATAGATAGATATAGATATATATAGAGATATAGTACTGTATCTATTGTCTCTTTCAGTGGGAAGACATTTCTTGATTGTTCCTAACAAACAGTGCAGCTGGTGCAGACAACAATGGCAGTGTGACCTCTAGCTATGTCTCCAGTGTGCTGGGGAAAGTTGTGTCCCATGGTAAATGGATGCTGCTGAGAGTTGGAAAGCCACTGTAATGACTGCACGCCTTCAGCTAAATTCTCAGCCAGCCGTCAGCTAAACCCTGCATCACCTACTCAGAATGCAACCCCAGACCAACTCCTCTACTCCCTCCTGGGATGGGATGTGGAGGAGAGGGAGGGAGGGAGGGAGAGAGAGACAGAGGGGCAGAAAGACAGACAGGGTGCGTGCATGCGTGCGTGTGTGCGTGCATGTGTGTTAATGTGTTTTTGTTGGCTTGTGCTTGACATTTCCACACATAAGTGTGGTCAGGTCTGGCGAGATCAGACAACTACTGACCTAGCACTGTAGCAGGGAAGCCCTTTAACGCAGCCTGGTACACACAGCACACACACACACACACACACACAATCAAGGAATGGCAAAGGAGAAAGGTCACATGGACAAACACCGTCTCTTGACTCTGGAGTAATGGAGGGAGAGACAAAGCAACACGGTGGAGCAGTGCTTAGCACTGTTGCCTCATAACCCAGGCAGTGATGCTTTTCAGTGTTTGCTTTAAATGTCCGCTCTGTGTTTCCATGCTTTTCTTCCCTCACAATTACATGCATGCTAGTACTAGGTACATGTTCCTGCCATTGCCCTTGACCAGTGGTGGAAAAAGTATGTTTCATTTAAGTAAAAGTATCAATACTGCAATGTAGAAGTACTGTTACAAGTAAACATCCGGAATTTAACATTTACTTGAGTAAAAGTACAAAAGTATTGGTTTCAAAATGTAGTTGAAGTACATTAAGTATAAGCTTGTAAATCATCCATTTCCAAATGGCTGAAATGTATATACATATATAAATATATGGTGGAAGTTGTTCATGTATGTAAGAGTTATTCCCAATGGTCCACGCTGCCAGCGACGAGTTGGACGAGTCCCTTATTTTTTATGCTGATGATGCTGTTCGCCAGCTTTGGGTCACCGGAACAAAAACAGTGTTTGAGTTTTTTGTGAAGGAAAAAGCCACATAGTGCTAGTCTATGGGACGAGTGGTGGAAAGTGACGCTGGATGATGCTGTTCGGGTAACTGGAAGATCACCTGACACGCCGATAACGTAATCGGAAAACAAAAAAAGCTTTTTTTTTGGAGAAAAAAAAGAAAAAGCCTCATAATCTATGCTCTATGGGACGAGTGGTGGAAAGCGAGGTGAGTGGATTGTTAAAAGTGGACAGGGATTATTTTCAACTCCATCTTTTGAGTAAAATCAGAGCGACGCTGAATATTCTATGATTTTTCAAAGGTTAGTGAAAATCTCTGAATGCATGTCAGGTAACGACATAATGTTGGCGGCCAATGAGTTAAATAAATATACTTAGTTACTTTCCACCACTGCCCTTGACCAAGGTACTGGCATTCCAACTGGAGTTGGTCCCTAGGCACGGCACTGTGGCTGCTCACTGCTCACAAGTAGTTAGGATGGTCAAATGCAGAGGACAAACGTCACCAAGGGGATAATAAAGTATACCTTAAAAAGGGCTGTGTCGTGTGTGTACTGTATATAGTGTGTTTATGTGTGCATAAGTATAATGTGTGTGCGTGTACCTATAATAGAGTGAGGAATGGAGCGCAGTGTACCTGTGACAAATAGTTAATATAGTGTTGATGATTTGCAAATGGTGACAAACTTTTATGATGTTTTATATCCACTTGATTACAATGTCTCAGTGACTTTACAATGTGCTACAATAAGAAAATCAGCTCTATATAACACATCAGGGACATAACAACATGAACCCTAGCAGCTATTCTGGGAACAAACAGAAATAGCAGATCTACAAGCCGACACATTGTCAGCTTAACTCATACAGTGCCGCCGGCCACAAGGGGCGCTAGAGTGCCAGAAATTTCTCCATAGACCTTCGCTCTAGCTTCCGTCGACACTGTCCCAAGTGCCTTGGGATTTCACTCCAGCCAATGCTATGGGTGACGAGAGGAGGAAGCTAGCTGACACGTAGCCAAAATGCTAACCCATTTAGAAGCCCGATCTAAAGCTATTTCAGTCGCAAAAAACTTTTTCTTTGGGTCTGGGAACACAATCCGGAGAAAATCCTGTCTAAAGATGTGATTTATCATTGGAGTGGGCGGCGCGATGCGGCCGTTAGCGCGACTACGGCCCGTGGATGGCCGAGTCTAAGTCCCGGCCATGGATGGAAATTTAGACCGGGGCTTCGTTGAGGCCTCCGATTAAATAATTCATTTTATTAAATATCCCGAACTAGTTCGGGATAGGCACCCTGGAATACGTCGCGCCGCCGACAGTATATATTGAGGTTTTTTTGGGGGGCTCTAAACTTTATTTTAAACCATTTTCAATGGAATAAATCGTCGGACCATCTAGCGTCTCTCGTTGGCTAGCGCTGGACGAGCAAGGACCACCCACGTTGCTCCAAGCAGCTCGGGGTAAGTAAAATAGCAAATAAAATATTGGATTGGATTGAAATAAGCCAAACTTGTTCGGGATAGGCACTGTAAGAGTTAATGATTGTACAAAATGATTTAAACCAAAGATATTTGTTGTACATGGAAAAAAAGGGGCTCACAATTGTAGTAAAATTGTAGTATTCATTTATGAAAAAACTAAAAGTTGAAAAATGGAGATTGGTCTCTGTCTGACAACAACAAAATATGACTTCCCTCCTTCCCTGTATTTGGACAACCATGGGCACAAGCAAAGAAATTGTGCTATAAAATAAAATAAACACAACAGAAGTGGGTTGTCCCTTTTCATTAGGTCCACCTTTTTAGTCTGTTAGTCCGTTGCAGACCCATTATGTAGTGCCAATAAACATTAACATTACTGCCCTCAAACCAGAGGCCTCCCTACCTTGAGAGTTCTCTGTGCTGGAAAGTCTCTGCTTGCTTTTATAAAGCAATCGATGCATTTCTGATGCAAGTTCTCAACACGGAACACAGGGGAAGTGTTAAAGGACAACTTTAGTTTTTTACAAGGGTTCATATTTTAGATTGTAATTAGGGAAAATAAATGATGAGTGTTAAAATTATTTCATTTACTTCTTTCTATGGTTTTAGATATTCTTATTTCGGTGTTTGGGGGCATGCGTACAAGTGGCTAAATATGTCATTTTACACAGAATAAGCCTATTCCCAAGATACAACGCAACCTTTCATGGTTGGATGTGACTTATGGGGGCTAGAAGTGTCACTGTAAATAGCAATAAAGAAACTGCTGGCTTATTGTGTCTAAAAAGACATATTTAGCCACTTGTACGCATGCCCCCATGCGTACGCATGCCCCACATTTTAGCACGGTAAACGCAATAAAACAATAGAACGAAGCAAATGAGAACATTTTAACACTCACCTTTTCTTTTCTCTAATTACAATCTAAAATATGAAGTTGTCCTTTAAGCAGATCTTCACAGTTCAGGTTGAACATCAGCTATGTTGCCCTTTAAGAGGTATAACAAGTGGATGAATTCAGTATAACCAAGAACTTCATGAAACTCTATCCCTGTACCTAAATATACCCACTTGAACCCTAGCGTCCCCATTCTGGAGGGAAGCATTCAGCAAAAATAGCACATCTACAAGCTCACAATTCATCACATTGTGATGTGCTATGAGAAGAACTTTGGTGTAGAGGGGAAAAAGGACCTAGTCTAAAGATGTGGGGCACCCCAGGCAAAGACATATAATGGGATTTAAATGGACAATCCTTTCCATTCCCTGTAGTGACATTTACACACTGCGGTCAGAAGAGGGCAATGTTGGACACTTAATGTGCTCCATTCTGCTGTGTTGAAGACAAGTATCACATTTGGTGCTGCACAACTTGCTCATCATTTGCTTACTGAGATCAAACATTGCTTAAAAAAAAAAGAGAGATTAAAGGAAAGAGCCGAAAAGAATTTGTGGCAAAATATAATTGCAGAATGCAGATGTGTCCATACAAGTGTATGGTACAATTAAGCAATTAACAACCCATCCTGCTCTGTGGCATACATAAATGCTGCCAGGCAGGCCCAGTTGACCTCAATTTTGGATCAAGATGGCAAGAAAAAAGTGTCCCAAGTGACTGTGAAAGCTTCAGTCACTAAAGACTGCCCAACTGGCTAGTATTTCAGAGGTTGGTAATTGTGGTCGAAAGTGCACATTTGAGGTCTGAACTTCCCATGCCATGTGTGCGATATGTTAGGAAAAACAGAAGATCAAAGTCTTAAGGTCGTTGCACACTGCTGTGTTTTTTCGGCCGAATATAGGAGTGAATTTCAGAGCATGTAAATAAAGAAATCAACCTCACGTTATGTTAATCACGTTTGCACAATGCCGCCCGGTTCGTAGTTTCAGACCACTGGGTCCCTTGCTCTCTCTATCTCTCTCTCTCTCCTCGCCCTGAAAAACGCATTTTGCTACGAAAAAATGCAGCAGTGTGCAACCAGCTTTACTCTGGTGACTGAGAATGTTAATGCACGACAGGATAGGCACTGGTCAACAGAGATGTGGGAAAAAAGTAATGTCATACTTATTGATACTTATACATCATCGCTGACAGGTGGAAAGCTCCACCATATTTAGTTTTTTCGTAAATTAATGCCCAACTTTGTCACTACATGGTCACACAAAAGTAGTAAGTGTGCTGTACAGCGAGAGAACATTACAGGCCTGAGGCTTGACCCCTGCAGTGGGGGGGGGGGGGGGGGGGCGGCTCTGTTATGATGTGGGGGGCTGAGGCCCTCCAGTCTACAGGAAGGAACAGAGCAAGCTGTTCTTCCTGAGGAGACTCAGCTCTTTCAATGTAATCAACAGGCTGCTGCAGATGTTCTACCAGTCTGTTGCAGTCAGTGTTCTCTTCTTTTTTTTTGCCATGGTATGTTGGGGGCATAAAATCAACACAACGGATGCCAACAAACTGAACACGCTTTTGAGGAAGGCTAGCTCCGTAGCTGGAGTTAAACCAGATAATCGGTGTGTGGTTGCAGAGGGGAGGGACGAGGGAGAGTTTTTTGATTGAATACTTTATTAGTCAGAAATGTAAAAAGCAAGAGGAGAACGCTGGACACTCTCCTCTAGAACGGTGGTTCCCAAACCTTTTAGCTTGAGACCCAAAAGATAAAATAGACGTTTGCCCGGGACCCAAACTATTGAAAACAGCAGATCTACAAGCTCACAACACATGTGCGCATGGACTACTGGGATGTACACTACAACAGAGCCATGACAGAGATACAGTACCTGTTATGATAACTATTGTGAGACACCAAAATTAAGTGAATGATATTTTATGGCCTTTGCAGTCACCAGATCTCAACCCGAACTTACATCTATTGGAGATTTTGGGTCAGTGTTTAAAGACACTTTAAACTGTTTTGGCAGCTTGTTGAGTCCCTACCCCTGACCAAGACACTAATTAAACCCTCTACCAGCGGTTCTCAAACTATGGGTCCCAACCCAAAGTGCAGTCACGGGAAGGTGCCATTGGGGTCGCGCATTTGCAACCCAAAAAAATTATTAATATATTTTCATCTTTAAAAAAGTGAGGTGTTGCGGGCAGCGTGAAAAGAACAGACACTCCTCTACCTCTAACACACACACACAGCTTTGCCCCAAACAAGTAGCAGAAGAGAGGGCAGCACAAGCCATTTAAGCCAACAACAACACGCACATTCACAAGCCCTTGTAAGCTTAGCAGAGGCTTAGATTTTAACTGTTCATAAAAGATTTCCTAGGATTATGTTTAATATCAGCAGATTGGACAAATTCATGGACCAGTAGTACATTTGGTTACATCTGTACCCTCGCGGTGTTAAATTTCGATCGCGACGCGACCAGTCCGTTTCGCTTGGAGTGGGGAGATCATTCCAAACAGACAGACAACCAGAGCAGTTATGGGGAGTTGGATCACGACATTTTTGTTGCAATATTATGTTAAAGTAGGCCTACTACTAGCAACATATTCTGTCTAAATGCTTATGGAGGTTGGTAGGCTACAAATAAGTGGTCCATTTAGATCCATCTGTATTCTATAACCTTGTGGAGTTTTCAAAAGCGGGGTAGCGGGCTTTCGCCTCACAGCTAGAAGGTCCTGGGTTTGATTCCCGCCGGGGGACGCTGTGGGCGTGTTCCCTCCTCCGTGCCATCAGCGCCCACACCCTAGGTGGGGTTGGCGAAAGGGCCTTTCTGTGTGGAGTTTGCATGTTCTCCCCGTGTCTCCAAGGGTAAATACCCTCACAAAAACATGCAGAAATCCTGGTCTCTATAATGCCTCCCCCTGGCCAGCCGGGGCGCCTGATGGAGGGGAAAGGAACTGGTTGGAATAACGTGTTCCTTCCACGCGCTACGTCCAAATCGGGGAAATCCCCCGTCAGGTGAAAAGAAGCAACTTGGACTACTCATGCATAGAAGGAAGCATGAGGTCACTCCGTTGTCTCCCCAGGTGCGGCAGAGGGAGAGCGGAGCCCTGGATTACATAGGCAATTGGCACTGGGTGAAAAATGGGTTACAGAATCGTGGGATAAAAATTATAATAATAATTTCTTTTTAAAAGCGGGGTGGCAGGTTTTGATGGGGTCGCCAAAAAAACCCCTCATAATATAGGGTTGTGCTAGAAAAAGGTTTGAGAACCCCTGCTCTATACCAACTTGACCATGGTCCCCGAGGGCTCTATACTAGGTCCGCTCCTGTATTCTCTCACCCCCAAATCTCTGTGCTGAAAATACGAGGCCGTTTCTCCAAATCTGCTAAATATATTTGCTGAATGTTCGTCCCAGAATATACATGCTAAGGTTCATGTGGTTAATTTGACTGTATATGTGATCATCACTTCTTATTCATGTATTTTGCAAACAGCAGGTGGACTGCAAATGCCACAGTTCCAGGGACCCGGTCTTTCATCTACAGGCCACATAGCCTGGGGTGGGGATTAACTCACAGAGAGAGAGACAGAAAGTCAAAGAGACAAAGAGTCAGAGAGAAAGACGCAGACAGACAGACAGTGAGGAGTGGTGGGAAGAGGAAAATAAATAGGCATGGGGATATTTGCCAAATTGGGACTTTTTGTTGGGAGGATGGGGGGGGCAAGCAAGGATAGAGATGGAAGAATTGTGGAACATAATGCACCTGAGGTGTCCTGTGGGAGTGAAAGATTTAGCTATAGAGCAGGGGAGGAGTAAGGGTAGAGGACCAGGCTGAAACTGAAGGGGTGATTGCTACAGTATGAGGTGAAAATTCCCTCGACCATTTGAGCGTCATCTTCAAAGCATGATGAGTGTTTATAACATCGTCCAGCATACATTGTTGTTGTTGTTGCAGTACAATCTGGAGTATTGATTTGGGTCAATTTTTACATTCTCAGAGTTAAACAAAAACTCAAGAGTTATAGGACCCAATCACAGACATAACAAGAGTGTCAACACAGTACGCCGTATAAACACATTTTCTAAATAAAGTTTCACACTGCCATCAGCACACTTAGTCTTTTACGCACTGTACCTTAAATGACCCATCTCTGAATAAGTAAAGTCTTAACTCATTGAGTGCCAGCGCCCTCTAGGGGCCAAAGAATGCCAGCGCATCTCTCATAAGCGAGCGCTTTAGCTTCCAGGACTTCACCTTCCAGGACCTGACGTGCTCACGTTCATGCACGGCATGGAAATGTCCCGGATGAAGATGCTAACAGAATGGCTATTCCCATTTTGTCATCTAAAAGATCATTTTTGGGCGATTTCGCCGTAAATAAACCTCGCGCCGCTTCCCTATGACACAATCCAGAGATATAAGCCTTTAAAGATGTGGTCTTTCATTGGATTAGGCGGAGATTGGCGATTGCGTTCGCAAATAACGTCCGGCCGGGACGTTGCTAGCTTTCGGCTAGTAGCTACAAAAATCAGGCCAGGCTTCAGAAGGCCTCTTATCATTTTTATTCATTTCATTAAATATCCCGGACTAGTTCGGGATAGGCACCCTGGAATACGTCGCGCCGCCTACAATGAACATTGGGTGAACATTGGGGGGGTCTAAACTTTATTTTAAACCATTTTCAATGGAATATATCGTCGGACAGAGTAGAATGGCTTGCTGGCTAGCGGCTAGCGAGCAAGTAAAATAGCAAATAAAAAATTGTTTTTGATCCCGAATATCCCGAACTAGTCCGGGATAGGCACTGTATGAGTTAATACACATAGGCTTGCTGTCTGTGTGTCAAGAGCTCTTGAGGTGATGTACAGTAGCTGGAGAACTTAGAGAGACATATACCCAGAGGATCCTTTTAATGATGATGGAACAAATTGGTAATTACATTATTAATGTTTACTTTTCCCTACTGGCCAATCATCACTGAAGGCAATACTCTTCATCCCCATCCCCAGTTACTCATGTTATCAGCACAGTATAATAGACTTCACTAGAATGATACTCACTGCCAGTGATCTCAAACAGTACTTTGTCATTGAGGCCCAGCCGGAGTTCTGGCATTCCTGACAGGACCACTTTGAGCTTGATGGTGCCCACAATCTCACTGCTTAGGACACTGCCGCTGGCATTTACCTACAGATGAACAATGGGAACAAAAGGGCACATCTGTGGACAAGAATACTAAATCCTTAGCAATAGCATGTTAGCCCATTTAAGATGTTTTGAATTGGTAATATATAGTACAGTAATAGTACAGTCAATACAAATACTATACTGTACAAACTAGGGATGTCCGATATTGCCCTTTTTTTTACCGATAACCGATATACCGTCGATATTGTCCAACTCTTAATTTACGATACCGACATATGCTGGCTTTTTCACCAAAAGTCAACAAATTGTCAGGTAACATCACATATCTTATAAAATAAAATAGCTATAGTATTAATATAATATCTAATAAATATAATATAATACAGTGTTGCTGTTTTCATTGAAGTGAGTCCCAGGACTCTGGTGGTCATTTGAGTCCCACTAATCTTAGATTAGATGTAGGCCTATTTCACAGTGGAGAAGCATAATTGCCTTGCTCTAATTTGAGTTTGACTAATTTCTATCGAAAAGCCCTTGAATATGATGGAATATGATTAAGGATAAAGGCCCATTCCCACTGGGCCAGATAACAGATATCTGGAGATATTTCTCCAGATATTTTTCCATGCAAAGTGGATGGTAGATAGATACAGATAAAAAAAATATTTGCCACAGATAAAAGTATCTGTGGCAAATATCTGTGGTTTTATCTGTATCTACCATCCACTTTGCATGGAAAAATATCTGGAGAAATATCTCCAGATATCTGTTATCTGGCCCAGTGGGAATGGGCCTTTACTGTGATTATGGTAAGCTTACATTTCATATATATCAACTCCTGTGAAAAAAACAACGACAATACTGATATTTTCAGATTTTTATGCCAATATCCGGAGGCCGATATATCGGACATCCCTAGTACAAACGTTTTACACAACTTAAAAGCACTGCTGTCTTGGCTATGAATACAACACTTCAACTGTTAAGACGATTGACAAGAGACTTATTCTGAAGGCTTCATATGTCAGCATACACTGCTCATCAACAAAAGAGTAAAAAGACTAGAGTCTAAAGGTTGACAGGAACACACAAGGACAGAGGGTGTAAAATACAGACAGAGTCCCTGGCTAATAAAATCATAGACAAGGACAGAGATACAAACGGACAGGCAGTGGGATTGACAGACTCACAGACAAGACAGGTCGATCTGCAGTCATCAAACTAACAGACAGAGCATTAATACAAATAATAACACTCTGCCAACGGCAAAAAAACAAAACAAATGGGTTCCCAGATTGTACAAATACATATAAGCAGACAGATAACCAAGTTAATATCAGGAATTGCTACTAACAGGTTCACAGTATGGGAGGTTGGTAAACATCAGATTGGTTGTGGTCTTTTTCATACATGGGTAGGAAAGACCGGTGAAGTCTTGATTAAAAACTCCCCAGTCAGAGATAAGGAAATGTCTACGGCAGCAACCTCGCTGGCTGTGGCATAGAACTGTCAGGTTTTCAGTTTCCCTTTCATCCAGGGGCCTGGTGAGCCTGCCTCTAGGGTCAGCCTTATTACCATTTTAATGGTCTTCAGATTCATGAACTCTCTCCTGTTATGTTATACTCATGGCCTAAAGTGTTTCTTAACACAACACACAAAGTATCAGAGATGAGTTGTATTGTGGCATCAGAGATGAGAGTTGTATAATTTTGCATGACTTCTTTCTCACCAGATGAAAATGAGACGTGTGCCAAAAGTGTTAAACTTTCCAACATCTGGAAATGTTGTACATTTCGTTTTCAGGGTGTTTCTTTGCAGCAGCAGCAGCACTCAGCAGTGCCTTAACCTCAGAGAGAAACAGGATGTCGCCTCACAGGATGGAAATATTTCTGTTCAGCCAATAATATAACTCCTGGCCTACAAAACACAAAACCTGATATGTATGGTGACACTAACTGCATGGTGACACTAATGGGGTGACACCAACTGCCACCTGGTTCAATGAAAAGTGTTGTTAATTAGTTACCTACAATACATGGCACTACTGATGCCAGATTATTTGTAGACCTACTATAGACAATATTTATATATGACTGTTTAGACTGATGATAGGTTCTTGGTTTACGTATGATCCTAGATTACTATTTCTATGCATTTCTCACTCTGGATTAAGGGTGTCTGCTAAATGCCTAAATTGTACTACAAAACACCTATCTAGTCTTTATTTTATTTATAGAAATTTGCATGAATCATACTACATATATTCACCTTCTCAACCAGCCTTCCAGTCCTGCACCAATGAATACAACATAATTAGAAGTGCCATGAAAAATAATATCAAAAAATAATGGGGGATTGTTTCAATATGGGAAATTGGAGACCATTTCCTCAGAGATTCAATTCAAGGAAGGAGAAAAATTGTGTCTGGAAGCTTCAAGGCAGGCTATGGACACAATAGAGTACTTGGCTCCCACTGTAGTTTCAGGAAGTATTTTTACCATTTATATTAAGCCACATTTCTTAAAAGCTGGTTCTAAGAGGTTCAAAAAAAAAGTTGAACATCTTTCCACTAAACTCATACATTTATTAATCACTGTACATGACCGAAGATATGCATTTATTAATTTATTTTACATTTTTACAGATGTTGCTAAGCATGGTTCTCTTTGTCAGCCTTCACTGTCAAACACTTAAACACATTCACACCAGGGAAAACATGTCTGCAAATTATCATAAATGCATATTGTGCTTTGCCTTTGCCCAAGGCCACCTAGATGGTAGTTGTTGAGCGAGGCAAGTGTCCCTCTTTCAATGTCAGGTAGTCTAAATTATTGAAACAATAAAACAATGACTGCCCCCAGCCACCAACACGCACAGCCACACCTACTGTACACCTAAACCATTACACAGAGTACACTAACATAACCTGAAAAGGAATTCTCAATCTTATATCGCTTGATTTGCAGGTTATGATTGCCTTCACATCTATAATTAAAGTGTCTTGGTCAACTGTATTTGCTATAGACATGTTTTCTCAGACACGCCAAATGATAAATAGAGGGTTTCATTCACAGTTTATTTACTTTCATGTAGATGAAAAGTTCCAGGTTAAAAGAGAACGCCATTGTCAATGTTGACAGAATAACTTGTGGTTTTTAGCTATGAATAGATACTATACAAGGTATTGCACAGCCTTGTCAGAATCACTCAGCACATTGTTTGGCCAGCTGCAGCCTTGTCAAGTTGGTCAACCTCACTACAGTTAATCACCACATCATTTGAGAATATACACGCTATATACACACTTAGGGCTGTCACGTTATGACATTTTACATGACGATTAATTGTCACTCAAATAATTGGCGATTAACGATTTAATTGTGTTTTTGTCATTGACAATTACATATCTGTTTGGCTTTTAGGCTTTGAAGTTGCACATGGCAGATATGACACAAAACCTAAATACACAAAGAAATTACTGACATATTTGACAACTTACTACTTAAAAAATAACATTGATAGTGGAAATAGCCGATCAACATTCACGATTATGACGATTATGACAAAATAATTGCGATAATGTCAAATAATCACGATTAGACGATTATGTAATAATTGTGACAGCCCTATACACACTGATTGGCAGAACAAACAACGGTGCACAAAAAGTGCAGCTCATTCTGAATCTTAAAGAGATATTTAACAAATCATTTTAGATGACTGCAAAGTGGATTGACGTGTGCCTCTGTTTGACACTGCAAAACAAAAAGAAAAGTAAAACCGAAAAGAAACGCTCACCCACTGTGGGCTCCAGTCGAAATGTGACAGCACTCAGGTGCAACAAAAAGTCTTTGCAACAGGAGCTCACAGTGTGCACGCATTTCTTTTTGTTTTACAGTCATAAAACACCTAGAACAGCTATTTTCGCAGAATGTTCACCCCAGAATAGGGACGCATGGGTTTATGTATTAAATAAACACCATATTCGCAAAGGTGTGACATTCATGGCCATGGATTTTTATGAGACACTTCAGTCCTGTACTGTACTGTACTGTACTGTACTGTATGTGAAAAGGGCCATGAATGAATGTACTTCTGTTGAGTCTTCTTCACATGGCAACAGTGTGGCAAGATCTATTTATTAGACTGGGTCCCGAGGTGAGATTATCTTTCTCAAAGTTGGCTTCCAGGCAAAAAAGATTAAGTGCTCTGGGTGTGGATGGTAAATCCCCTGCCCTGGAAACACAGAGCCCTCATGACCAAAGAATGAATCGTATCTCAACCTTCTCTCCTGGCTCTGCTCTGTGAATACCGAAAATATTTAATCGTTTGCCCCACAAAAAAATCCATTTATATTTCAGTATCTGCTGCAACATCAAAAAAGTAAAAACATTTTCAAATGATTCCCGTTTAATGATGACCAGCTCCATTTTGGTTTTGCATTTTGCATTAGTATCATCTATCAATTAGTATCTAGTATAGAAAAGAATAAATACGTACAGTAGTTAGTGCGGTTGACCTGATCTCACCTTTCATACAAGCAGTGTGGTGGTACTGTGATGTGTGGCATCTAGAGGAAGTGATTTGATGTGGTATCACATTGCGAAACACGCCGTGAAATGGAAAACGGAGTAAAAATAAAACATTACTTATCCTTGCCCTCAGCCTCATTACACATTTATATTTTACCAATATATACAGCATTAGCACTTTAATACATTTTTCATGGCATCCTGCAGCTGAGGCTGAGAGAAATTGAGAAATGCTTGAAAGATTATTCACCCCAATAATGTGTAAAAACAGTAAATAGCTTAGTAAATATGATCACAACAAGCTGATGTAATAGTGGCTCATACCCACAGACGATGTGTGAGGGAAGGAAGCCGTTTTCTAACATTCAAACAAAATCAAAGCGATACGAGGCAAATTCCGTTCACTACAGGGAATACATAAAATCGTAAAATCCTTGCAGGTTCAAGACGTTAACGCAAGTTCTGTCCATGGACAGCTCAAAGCCACGGCAAGATAAACCCCACAACACTAGCAGTCTGGGACATTAAGATTCCAGTGATTCCGTTTGTTTTCATCTACTGACACATATTTGATACTTTATATTAAAAGCGGCTTTGGTGACAAACATTTTAAGACACACAAAGAGTTGATCAGCAAGGGGTCCCGTCGGGAAGTTCTTCTCGCACACTCAGAGCCAAGGAACGCATTAAAAAGCCTTTTCTACACAAAGAGTTGACAAGTGAAATAAATAATCCTCACCAGTAAGTTGACTGATTCAATGACATCCATGAAGACCTCGTTCTTCCTGTACTTGATGCCCTCTGACCTCCAGGACACAGCATTAGTGACGGTGGCAGGGGGCCGAGGGGCCCCCACCTCCAGTTTGTGTCCCTGCTGGGTGATGTACCTGAGAGAGACACAGAGCGACAGAGAGGTGGAGAATGACAGAAACACAAGAGAATTAAAATGTATTCAAATAGGATTTGTTGGTCGCACACATAGCTAGCTTGTACCCCTGCTATTTGATAAATATCTACTGTACATCTAGGTGTCCAGTTTACCAGTGTTTGAAGGACTCTTTGATAATTTTACTCTCAGGGTTAACACCAAGAATGTTACTTTCTAATGTGTCACTGGGTCTTCAGAGCAAATTTAATTTAAACTCATTTGCATTTCTTCAGCTAACAAGTTAAAGTTTGATTTTAAAGTAAGGACTGCAGTACAGAGTGATATCAACCCCAGACAGATTTAAGATGTCTTAGAACACACGACTGACGTTACAAAAGGAGCTGCTCTGGCATGAATCAATTAAAAAATGAGTTTTGGAAGTATGAGCAAGTTATTCATGGCTGCAATTAGAACAAGAGGGGGTTACGAACCCAATGTGACTGCCAGAGATTAGAAAGGGGGGGGGAAAAACTGTTATCTCAAATAAAGATAGGATGAAAGCGATCACTTAGAATGGATGATTAGCATGAGTGAAGGGTGCATGGGGTGAATGTACCTGAACAATTCCACAAGATGGTGCTTTGTTTCATTCACCTACTCAGGTTTCTTTTATTATATGAGTAACTTGTTTATTCCATTAAAATAATTGGCCCATTTGTTTAATTGAAATACTTCTATCGTCTGTGTCAGTATGTGTACCTCTGTTCATGCATCACATCACGTAGGGTTAGGTTGCCTGTTATTGTGAAAGGTGAGAAGCCAGTTTGCTGTCGTCATCAAACTAGTCCAGGGGGAGAGAAGTACCTAGGTAACAACATGTGACCCAGTGTGTTTATAGACAAACAGCTTCCCCCTGCCTCTCACATTGTGTTGTGCACTGGAGCTTCAATAGAAGAACTCAGAGAATCAGGGCTTCCTCATTATTCATGTTACCATTTCCCCACAACAACATTAACGAGACATTAAGGGCGACGAAGAATCAGGGCTTTCTCTGGAAGTAGTGTGGCCGTCTGGGAACGGGAAGGTACCCGGTTCGAACCCAGGCTCCTTCTTGTTTCATGCCAAAGTGCCCTTGAGCAAGACTCGGTGCCCCACTGCTCCTTGTGTGCCACTAGGTGGCAGCCCACTGCTCCCAATAGTTAGGATAGGTCAGAATGAATTTCCCAGCAGAATACATTTTAAATACATAACATTACATTGTCCAAAGGGATATTGTTGTAAATGGACCTAGATGTGTCGCACACATGGTTACACTAGTTCGATAGGATACAATGTGGCAACTAATGTACGTTTATAAATAAAGAATCTTACACCATCTCAGGCACTCCTCAATCATAAAAAAAAAACACACATGAAGACGGTACCATATGCTCATACGGCGGTATAGTGCTGACACAGAGTATTTTCACTTTTGAAACCCCTCTCGACAGATCTCTCTCCCTGAGCTCAGTAGTTCTAACGCTAGCCTCCAGTCTTCCCATTCCTCCCCTCAAAACCCACTTTCTTCTGCAATATTACGCCTGATTCACACTAGATCTACAAGTCCACAACGCATCACACCACGACGCATTGTGGGCTTGTAAATCAGCTATTTCTGGTGCACAACACCAGTGAGCAACCAAGTTTAAATCGGGCTTTACCCACCCTTTTACACCTACTGTACCCCCAATCCTCTAATCCTTCCATCCCTCTCCCCAAATCCACTGCTCTCCTTCCCACTAATACTACCCCCTCCCCTTGCACCCCCTGGCCTCCATTCCACCCATTCCTGCCCTCAATTTCCACTCCTCTCCACTATCCCCCTTTCTCCTCCCCTCATCTTCTCCTCTCTTGCCCAGGCCCGCAGTGTCTCCCCAGAGTGATATGATAGATTGATCGAACTTTCCACACAGATCTGATGCCCCCACCACCACCACCACCGATTCCTTCATCATCAATGTGAAATGGGTACCCGGCCGTGAAGCAGTGTCTTGCCTATGCAGGATTTACAGGCTAATTTAATGCAGTGGCTTTTTTTCCCTGTGACAAATCTATTTAGCTTAAAAATCTCTTTATATAATTTAAAAATGTATCTAATAAAATCTTGAATAATGAGTACCGTTTTCTCTTCAGTAGCCTCTATGGGTTCTCATAGCCGTACGCTTGCTTTTAAGAGATCACCATGTGCTTTTATAGATTTTTAACTCCAAAATCTCCCAGCTGGCGGTAAATCCCACTCCACAGATGATGTTAACACCCGAGCCTACTGTGCCTTGGCCAGAAAAATCCTTTCGAAAATATGTATTAGGAATACTTTCAAAAAGGTAAAGTGAAAAGTTGTCTTGGCAAAGCCAGATGTAGGACAAAACTGCAGATGTCGTGTTGACAACATACGCGAGCAGCGTGAATCAAAACACCATCCCAGTTCCAACAATGGACCAAGGGTGGAGCACCTGTTTTCGGTGGAGATGACGGAGGCGCGGCATCTCAGGCGACCATGAGCCACGTGAGACACCGTCGGCGAGCGGTAGCGAGCGAGTCGCCGTGTCGAGCGTTGCGACGGTCGCATGAGCCGACTCAGCGCAGTTACCGACTGATGTGCCGTTATGGACAGAATAGTAAATCCCCCCCCCCCCCCCGACTTTCGGCACCTCCGCGCGGTCCAGGCAAACACAACGGAGCGCTCCCTACCTCCGGTTCAGCCAATCACAAGCTTCCACTGCTGGAAGTGAGATGGTGTTTTGATACACGCACGTGAGCGTCCATTAGCGAAAAAGTTCTGTAAAAGTTCTGTTCAGTTTAAGCACAGGAGGCACTTGCAGATAAAAGCACAGGCAAATGTAGCTGAACTTTTTGAACAGCTCTGCCTGTCAGCCTTTTAAAATGAACATTAAGAAATGTAAAACACCTTTTAATAATGATTTCATGAGGCTAAAATGTTATGTATTCATCTTCATAACGATTTCATTATAGCCTATAGTACAGAATATACATTAGATATATGCATCTAATGTACGTTTTTGATTGTTGATTTCATTTTATTTCCTTGGAGGGCGTATTAATTTATTTGTATTTGAATGTTGCCATTTAATGTGCAACCAATCACTAGTTGGCTATCGCTTAACTGCTTTGCCTGCACAGCTTATTTGGTGGAGGAGTCAGTGCTTTGTTTGACGTGGCGAGGACACTGCCCCACTTTCTCCCATCCCCAAGTTGCCAGAGAGGATTGCCAGGCTGCTCATACATGACCCCCCTTCCCCCTCCTGCTCTCCTTAAAGCCCCGTGCACACTGGGCCGATCCCGGGGCCGATTCCCCCGGGGCCGATTGTCGGGATGATCCCCGGGAAAATCGTTCGGTCGGCCCCGGAATCGGTCTTCACTCTGAACGGTACCCCGACACGAACGGATTATGTTAATTAGTTTTTTATGACATCGGGACTCGTCGGGAGCGCTCACGATAATATCAAAAAAGCTTGATATTGTCGGGTCATCGGGTAGGAATCCTTTACAATTAATGTCGTCTGAATGAGCCCACGGGATTGCTTCAGATTATATGAAGCCAGCTCTTCCCTTTTTTTTAGGCTGCGCAAAGTGTACACCTCACAATAGAATAGCCTACACTTTTATTATTATTATTACCTAGCCTACTTACTTTTTACTTTAGCCTACTTTCTCCCTAAAATGTTGTAATCACTTGTTCAAAAACGTTATAGCCTATAGCGTTCTTTTTTTTCCTTTTTTTTCTTCTGCGCAGTCATTTGGCGGAGTTGAAGTTCTCTTCTGCTCTATCTTGCTATATAGACATAGCCTATGCTCATGTCTGTGTAATGTCTGGCTGGTTGCTGGTTAAAATGGTGGTTGATGCTACTATGCCACATTATTCATATAATGTAATACTCAAGAGACATTCCATTGCATTCCTTTATTTTTTTTTTACTTTTACGCGCGGGCTGCGGGCACGTCATTGCGTCTCTCGTGCTGTCAGTTTGTTCATTGGTCCTCAAAGAGGACCGCCAGTCCTTGGGGAGTTCCAGGGGGTCCCCAGCTAAATGATATTGAGGAACCTAGGCCTGTCCCTATTCTATATGCATGGATGAGGTGGTGGGACAGTAAAAAAAAAGCGAGAGGGTTAAACTTTTTTTTTCTGCGACTGCACGCACACAACGGCGAGGTTTGGACATTCATAATTGCTATTAGCTGATTAAGCTCATGTCTGTTTAATGTCTGGCTGGTTGCCGTTAAAATGCTGGTTGATGCTATATGCCACATTATTATTCATATAATGTCATCATACTCAAAGTCAGAGAGACATACATTCCTTGGGATTTTTTTTCTTCTTTTTTACTACGTGTGGTCTTTTTTCTTGTTCTGTTTGGTGTTGTACAACTCATTAACACCACGCAATTTAGGCTATTGTTCAAATATCATTCCCACGTAATATTACAGTGCACACAGGATTATTTGGTCATCATTAAAGCTGGGAATCACCTGGGACACCCTCATTGTCAAAACATTAAACAAATGGCAATTAAACTGACGTTAGATAGCGAATATATTTGTTTAATTTCGTCATTTTAATATTATAAAATCACAACCCATTTCCTGCCCTCAAGAAGATTAATATAGGGTCCATTTGGTTACCATCTCCATCATTAAGCTCCCGATCCACAGGTTGAGAACCACTGCACTTGTCTACAGTACAGTATGTTGTCACTACCTGTACTAGCTACCTTCTTTATACACTATTATGGAGAGGTAGTTCACATTTTTAATGGAGAGGTAAAATGTCCTCCAATTCTGGAATGACCCATTTTGGTTACAACAATATATTCATTATTTATTTATATTGGTCGGCAAAGCCCATGGGACCTTCCGCGATCCCACGTTGGCTCGGGAACCATATAGTTTGAGAACCACTGCCCCTTTCAGATGCAATATCTGACTTAATAGGCTACCTAGTCATGCAGACAAACTTTTTGAAAATTTGTTTTACTCCAGTCAGCTGTTGCAGCGACCACCAGCTGGAACTGATGCGCTAATTATTGATCTGACCTAGTTTGTAGCGCACTACATCGTTCAAGTTCAAACTCTCTCGCATGCTCACAAGACGCTCACATCACAACATGTCGCTTTGATGTCATTCAGAATGTAATGGGCAATTTCCTATTGATCAGATACACACCTGAAAGCATTCACGCTGATGAACAGTTAATTTGAGCAGTGATGGAAAAAGTACTCCCATTCTTTACTTAAGTAAAAGTATCAATACTGCATTATAGCTACAAATATGTCACAGACAGAGAGAGAGGGAGAGAGAGAGAGAGAGAGAGAGAGAGAGAGAGAGAGAGAGAGAGAGAGACTCTTATAGCGAATATATTTGTTTAATTTCGCCGTTTTATAATATTTAATTGGCAGCACTGATGAAAGCACCATGCGTGCCTTGTAGAGAGGCTGCGCAAAAAAAGAAAAGGAAAAAAAAAGCAGTTGATGACCAGCGCGCGACGGAGCTGTCATTTGATGCACATTGCAATAGTATTTTGTAGGCCTACACTGTAAAGAGTTGAAGGGGGAGACCTTGAAATGTTCGAGAAACACAGAATCCACAACGCCAATATTTATTATAATGTAAATACAAATAGGCCTATTGGAGTTGCCCACAATCTGCACCATTCCAGAAGAGTGCGGGGATGGAGAGACTAGAGAATCTCCTGAAAGACGGACGGAATGTAAAGTAACTGAAATCATACTGGAAAGTAGGCAATTTCAAACGCAGTTTCTTTTTTCTTGTTTTTTCCTTTCCCCACTCAACTCTGGCCCGAGATCGCTAGGGGTGGTCATCCAGGATATCTGGCTCAATTGAAAAGGTATCAGATATTTCACTGGCACAGCGGGATATACCGGGCCCGAATTCAAGGCAGAGGATCGCTGTCGTTTGAAATGAACACCGATAAACCCCCGGGCACGAGATCTGATCTGATGCAATATCGCATTTCGTCTGCGTGGGCCCTTAGTCTTCTCTTGTGGGTCTTTGTGGATTTGTTTTTGTAAGCTCGATGAACGTGCACTCGTGCAGGGTTGCATAATTAACAGTTTTTCTGTTTTGGGTTTGGGATTGCCCTAATTTCCCCTATGCTCAAAGTGCAGTTGAAAGTCAAACCACACCTTACTCAGAAGGCAGTGCTTTCTCAAATGTTCATCCTCTGATATTGAAGCATTGAAGATGGATTGCTGTGTAAAGTCTGTTCTTTCTAGGGGTTTTCACAACATCAAATATAGGCTGCATGTTGTAAACTGTCTTTGAGGAGGCACCGGGACTGGCCAAACCACAACAACATTTCTATTTGCCTTTTTTATTCATAATATATCCCCCATTATTATTACAAGTAAATCGGCAAATTTCATTGCAAGATAACGGAGCCCAACTAAGTAGAAATACGGCGTCACACTGACCAAGTCTCAAGGTGTGCAAAGGAAAACCCATTCAAAACACAGCAAGTGAGAGCTTTTAGAAATGCTTGCTGTGTCAATCAAAAAATAAGGCTGTTTCCTGTTGAGGTGCAATATTTTCCTCCAATGGTAACCAATAACCATGCAAAGATTTTGTCCATAAACAACTTGTTGATGGATTGATTGAATCTTCCTCCTACCTACAGAGCCCTGAATGCCAGTTGACATGCAGCACAAGTCTAGCATTGCAGAGAGATGAAACACAGCGACTAGTGGGCTGGGGTCGTTTTGTTGTTTTGATTTTTGTTACGCTTCGCCCCGATTCTCCTCGGAAATGCTAATGAGGCGATCCGCAGGGTTACTTGAAAGCAAATTGACAGATTAACATAACAATTGCAATCAAAACAAACATGCACACACTTATACCTGCATTAATGACTACACATACTGTACACACTTGCACGCTCTGATGCATGTAGAAACATGGACACATAACTACATAGTCGTATCCACTCGCTCTCTCACAACACCCCCCCCCCCCCCCCCCCCCCACACACACACACACACCCACACACAAGAGAAATGTGATGGAGGCATTACATAGTCTAGAGGTTTTTCACACGTCAAAAGAACTTTGGATGATCAAAGACGCTACAAAATAGATGGTGTTAGTCAGTCAGTCAGTCAGTCGTGTGTGCGTGCCTGCGTGCGTGCGTGCGGACTGGAGCGAAAGACATCTTCTCTGTGTGCATGAGAGTTCCCTTGGCAGTGAAGAGTAGTGCTTTTCTACGTCAATGTCTTGACCAACTGACAGTGGCATTGTGAGAGTGTCAATAGGAGCCTGGCAATTATCGGCCCTATTCAGAACCCTAGACTATAAACACACACAAAGTGCTCATGCATATACACACTCAAAACAAGCACAAGCATTCAGTCACACACCCACGCTGAGCACACACAGTTCCAATATTAAGTTATGAATTTTAATCATAATAAAAAAAGGAAATTAAATCCCACATACCATGGTATGTATTTGAAAATCACAACACAACATGGCGATTAGCCTCAAATAAAGCTTGTGTTACCTTAGTAGCAAGCATGACTTGCTACTGTGTTGAACCTTTTCCCAGAACATGGCATGTCTCCCGGGAGCCAAAAGGAAAAGTGAAACCACCTCTTGTTAGCTAATGAGCAAAAGCCCACTGTGTACAAAGGTACAATTCATTTTGAACTTGCATCACCAGAGCCGGACTGTGTTTGGTGAAAAGACCTAGGAGTCACAGCAACATGAAAAAACATGAAGACACTTGGCCCATATCATAACAGATTGAGTTGGAACTGAAGCTGGTTTTCTAATTTAAGTGCATCTGGGAGTGAACCTGACATTTTCCACCCAACCCAAAAACCTGCAAAATACTAGATGGATTAATACCAGATAATAATAGAAGATTGTATTGGTGGGAGGGGGGGGGGGGGTTGTTGGAAGGAGTGGGGTATGAAAAAGAGGAACAGAGCAGCTCCTGTAGTGCCTCGGCACAGAAACCAAACAACAGCTGAATGCCGCAGGCTTCAGTGTAAAAATAAAGAGTGAGCTTCATTCATTTCAAATATTGAGATTTGACCCACAATAGAACCAGAGAGTGTCAGTGTTCTTACTCCTGCAGGATCTTGCTGTCGGTGGTCTGAGGGAAACCAAAGTCCATCACCTCATCCATCAGCTCGTACACTGTCACAAAGTTGTCACGGATGCTCTCCTCTTCCAACTCCTTAAAGTATTCTTTAAACACCTACAGGTATACAACACACACCCACACAATTTAGCACATTAGGAATTTAGCTGATGCTATTACCATACGTTTTGTAGCAGTTGTAGCAATAAGCTTAACATGACATTGTCCAATTTAGACAATCTAGTGCAGGGCACACATGCGTGTGTCCAGCTACATTTTTATTCGTTAAACAGCACATTTTCAAGGAGTTATATTTCATCTCTGAATTAGTTATGGGTGTGTTATGGGAACAAAATAAATTAGGCCAATCAGTGTCGTATTTTAGAAGCTAGCTGTGTACCAAGGAGCATTGTTATCTGACAACAGATTTGGCAAATCGTTGGGAGATTGATTTTCTGTTGAGGAAATGGATCTCGTGCTCATGCATGAAGTGAAAGCACCAACTATCAGAGCTGCATTAATAATGTGATATAATGATGTCAGGGGACAGGGGGAAAACACGTGGACCACCCAGAGTAGACTCAAAGTTAATAATGACATGCTCATTCTCAGTTAGGTTATTTTTTGACCCATTTCTCTCTAATGTAGTCATTATACTAATTATTTCCTTCCCACACACATTACTGTGTGTTGTTGTCACTGCTGTTGTATACCGACTCACCTCACCTGCCGGTGAGGAGCCCCCACCGGGAGGGTGGGGGCCCCTACACCTCCCACCCAACTCTCCCTGTTGACAGGTGCTGTGCCCATAGGATTAGTAACGATTGCAGTAATGATTATCACCCTCCCCGCCTGGCATCTCTTCCCCTAACAAGGGCCAATTGTGTTTGTAAAACCACAGTTGATTCTAACCCCCAGACTCTGTGGTGGTGGGCAGCCAGCTACAGTACGTTACCACTGCACCGCCCAGTTCTTTTTTAAGCCACCTGTAAGAGCCTGAAATGATGAAATGAAAACATGTGCAATGAAGTGGTGTGACATGGGGTGGCGCTGTACTTTATAAATGGGTCAAGTTCACGGGCACCTTTGGGAGGCTTTGACCCGGAAAGGCGAACGGTTTTGACCGCAAATTATGCTGTGAATCAAACGATGTGGCGCGAGTTGTTTGTAGTAAATGTTTGATTACCTGATCTGTCTATGGAGCCTAATGGGCCTACGTTTTGCTTTTGGCACGGTGAAGTAATAAATACACTTATCTGCATGAAGAACTTGCCTGCATCTTATCTGTTGAAACATTCATACAAACAGCGAACAGCATAGTATTATACCACGGCGCGTCAACCAAGTCCAACGACGGGTTCATCTCCTCGGTAGCGCGGTAGTAGACTGCGCTCCCTTAATATTAGTCAAAACCTGAAGCACCAGTTGGACCTTTGTGGCTTTGTATGCTGCGGGAGCTGCGCTGCGTTTGGACGTGGCGGAGGCGGCGGCAACAGGACGAACGGAGGGAGCTGCTGTTGCCAGGGATTGAAGAGGATTCCACTGTGTTTGTTGCTGCGTCGGGAGAACGGGAACGTCGCCAGCCATCCGCGGTGAACGGAGGAGCGGCGGAGATCCGCAGTGAACGGAGGAGCGGCGGAGATCCGGAGGACGGCTGTGAAACGCACTGGACGGCTACATCATCACCGCACGGCGCCCAACGGCTGCACCGAGGTATGCAAAACGTAGCGCGCTACTGGTAAAAATGGCCATTCATATTGTGCGCGCACATTAAACTGGGGGTGAGCGTAATTCCATGGTTGCTGAAGAGGAGAACTGACTTTTATCGTTTCGTGTGACTTTTAACGGCTTCCCACTGACTTTGTGTTCTCCCACTGACTTTGTTGCGTCGCGCGAACTGTCCTCATTTGCTCACTGACTATTTATTATGGATGCGCGCCGAGCGGCGTCCGAGGTAGCCATGGATACCCGTGTGCGCTCCGTGCGCTCTGCGTCTATTGGTGACGTCACGGACAAGGTTCCAATTCTATCTGAAAAGCGGGTTGGTAAAATGACGGCAAAGGGGCTTTCCGATAAATATGACAGGTTGCAAGCTGGAAGAAAGGCTAGGCTGAATATGGCAGCCAAAATAAGGGATTCCATTCAAGGGTTCATGAAAAATAATGAGAAAAACAAGGTACTAAACGCTCTTACCGAGCTGGTTCAGGTGTGCAACGAGGCAAAAAGCATGCATGATAATATGTTGGGGTTTATGCCATGTGATGAAAAGGAAAAACAAGACATATGGTTTAAAGCAAAAATGTTATCAAACAATGATTGTATGTCAAATGCAGATTTGTGGGTTTCACAAAATGATGATGATGCTGGTGGTGATGATGATGATGATGATGATGATGATGATGATGATGATGATGGCAATGATACAAAGGAAAATGAAATCAATGGTGGAATTCCGTGTGGTGGTCCAAATGAAGGCAATAATATTGGTGGTACAGTTGCAATTAATGAAAATGATGGTACAGGTGGTGTCAATTTAATTGATGACTGTATTGCTCCGAACGACAGCATTTCCAATGTGGCCAGTAACCACTCCAAGGCAAGTTGGAAAAGTGGCAGGTCAAGTATGGCCTCCGCAATGAGAATTGCTGAAGCGGAGAGAGCAGCGCTCATTGCCCGTGCAACAGTTCTAAAGGAAAAACATGCTTTGGAGGAACAGGAGCAAATTCTCAGGAGGAAAAGAGAGCAACTGGAGTTGGACGCAGAGTTGGCTGCAACGGCTGCAAAGATCAATGTGTTACACTCTGAGAATAAAAGTACACCCAAAGCACCTTCAAATGCAATGAACTCATATTTGGAAAGGGAAAAGAGGAAAAAGGGCATCAATGTCAATGCATTAAATCCAATGGCAAAACCATATAAACCTGGAAATTTAAGCCACCTAAATAAATTAACACCACCGTCAATCCCAACAATGAAACCAATAAATGTGAAACCAAAGGCATGTGACCATAAACCGTCCTTCAATCATCCATCTAACCATACCCAAAAGGAACAACAGACAAACAAAATGGAAGCACCACCACCTGAGAAACCATCTGCAAAGGTCCAACTCAATCAAAATGAATCCATAACCCTACTTTCCATCATGGAGAAACAAAACGAAATCACTGCTGCTCTGGTACATCAGCAACAGTTGAGGTCTCTACCACCAAGGGAGATTCCGATATTCACAGGTGACCCTCTACAATATAGGGCATTCATTAAGGCCTTTGAACAAGGCGTGGAGGAAAAGGCAACAGAAGCGGATGCTTTGTACTATTTGGAACAGTTTACAAGAGGACAGCCACGGGAGTTGGTTCGTAGCTGCCAGCATATGGCTCCGGAGCGTGGCTACGCAATGGCAAAGGGCCTTATACAAGAACATTTTGGAAACCAATACAAAATTGCAAACGCATACATGCAAAAGGCCTTGGCATGGCATTCCATAAAATCTGAAGACTTGGATGCCCTCCAAGCCTACTCGCTGTTCCTGCGTGGCTGCTGTAATGCAATGGAGGAGCTGCAATACATGCAGGAATTGGATATGCCGGTCCATATGAGGGCTATCATATCAAAACTGCCATACAAAATGAGGGAGCAATGGAGGTCCACAGCTCATGGCATTATGGAAAACACACAGGAAAGGGCCCACTTTTGGGATATTGTAACGTTTGTGGAGCGACGTGTCAGTATCCTTTCCGATCCTCTGTTTGGTGACATACAAGAACCAGCATCCGGTGGGGTTGGTGCCAGATTTAAATCATATCCAGCCAACAGACTGAAGGGAAACATTGTTGCCACCACCGTAACATCAATGGAGTTGCCTGACGGAGGTCAAGAGCTGACATCACCAACATCAGATTCAGCAACTGCTAGGAAAACTGGATGCTTGTGCTGTGAGCGCAGTCATGCATTGGAGGACTGTAAACAGTTCAAAGAAAGAGAACACAAAGAGAAAATACAACTTCTGAGGGAAATGGGAGTTTGCTTCGCTTGCCTGTGTGTCGGTCATATAAGCCGGGAGTGCAAAGAGCGTTTGACATGCAAGGTCTGTGGTCGGACTCATCCAACTGCACTTCACACTAAAAGGCAACCACTACCTACAGAACACAAGGAATCAGTCGACAATAAGCCAGTCTCACAGGAAACATGTGGACATACAGGGGCCGGTAAGGACCGTTGCGTGTTGTCCATCCTCCCTGTCAGCGTGAAGGCAACGAAAGGAGATAACATCGTTCAAACATATGCCTTCCTGGACCCCGGTAGCTCAGCCACGTTCTGCTCAGAACAGCTAATGCAGAGATTGAACCTTACAGGCAGAAAAACTAACTTCTTGCTGAGCACCATGGGGCAGGAGGCTGTTGTTCCAGCTTACACTTTGAATGGGTTGGAGGTAGCGGAGCTGGACAGCAATGATTTCTATCTTCTGCCAGAAGTTCTTACCCAGAAGAAGATGCCAGTCACTGCTGAAAACATGATAACACCTGAAGAGCTGGCTAAGTGGCCGTACTTGTCCGGTGTACACATCCCACAATTGAAGGCAAATGTCGACCTGCTAATAGGAACCAACGCGCCCAGGATATTGGAACCCTGGGAGGTCCGCAACAGCCACAGTAATGGACCGTATGCCATAAGGACAGTGCTTGGTTGGGTCGTCAATGGACCACTAAGTGGAAACAGTGGTGGTGTGGAGGCAGAGTTTCCCTCTGCCTCAGTGAACAGGATTGCAGTGTGTAGGCTGGAAGAAATGCTGGCAAACCAGTACAATCATGATTTCAATGAAGTACCTGTAAAGGCGGAGGAAATGTCCAGAGAAGACATGAGGTTCCTGGATATTGCGGAAAGTTCGGCAGTGCTCAAGGAAGGGAGGTACTGTTTGAAATTGCCCTTTAAGAAGGAGGTCTGTCTGCCCAACAATGTTTCAGTGGCAAGGCAAAGGATCCAGGGTTTGAGGAAAAAGTTCCTCAACAACGAAAGCCTGCACCAAGAGTATGCAGCGTACATGAACAAGCTCATAAGGAACAACTATGCAGAACAAGTACCTCAGCAACAGCTGCAGGGTCAGAAGGGGAAAGTGTGGTATATCCCGCACCACGGTGTTCACCATCCGAGGAAAGGAAACCTTCGTGTGGTGTTTGACTGTGCGGCCACATTTCAAGGAGCATCTCTGAACAGTGAGCTTCTGCAGGGTCCTAACCTTACCAGCGTACTTCTTGGAGTTCTCACTCGCTTCAGAGAGGAACCGGTGGCATTCATGGGTGATGTTCAAGCCATGTTCCACCAGGTGAAGGTTGCTGAGGAAGATAGAGATTTTCTGCGCTTTCTCTGGTGGCCTGAAGGAGATGTCACTAAGGACCTTGTGGAGTACAGGATGACTGTGCACCTGTTCGGTGCTGCATCATCTCCTAGTTGCGCAAGCTACGCCCTGAGGAAAACTGCTGATGATAACCAATCTGAGTTTTCATCTGACGTCGTTCTAGCTGTTAAGCAGAACTTCTATGTGGACGACTGTTTAAAAAGTGCAGCCACTGAAGGAGAAGCTATTCAGATGATAGCTGATCTGATCACTCTGTGTGGCAAGGGGGGCTTCATCCTGGAGAAGTGGATCAGCAACAGTCGTGGCGTTTTACAGTCCATCATGACAGAGCAATGGGCCAAGGATCTAAAGGAGTTGGATCTGGATAGAGACAAACTCCCAATGGAAAGAGCTCTGGGCCTACTATGGTGTGTGGAGACCGATGCTTTCCGATTCAAGTTGGAGTTGAAACAACAGTCTCGCACCAGACGTGGTATGCTGTCCATCACCAGCTCTGTGTACGATCCACTAGGTTTCCTAGCGCCAGTCACGTTGCGTGCGAAAATAATGCAGCAGGAACTCTGCAGAAGAAGATGTGGGTGGGACGACGACTTACCGCAGGACATCGTACACCAATGGAAAGGGTGGTTGGAGGAGTTGGAGCAGCTGGCTACGTTCCGTGCAAGTAGGTGCATCAAGCCAGTGGCCTTTGGCAAGGTCAAACATGCCCAACTACATCACTTTGCCGATGCCAGTGAAGCTGGATATGGAACCGCATCGTACATCAGGATGTTGAATCAGGAAAACCACATCCATGTTACCTTTCTACTCGGCAAAGCCAGGGTAACGCCATTGAAAGCAGTTACTATTCCTCGGTTGGAGCTAACGGCTGCTGTCCTTGCTGCCAAAGTGGACTTGATGTTGAAGGCGGAGCTGAAGTTCCAGTTGGAGCAGTCAGTATTTTGGACTGACAGTACTTCAGTGTTGAAGTATCTGAACAATGAGGACAGGCGTTTCCACACATTTGTGGCCAATAGAATCTCGACCATCAGAGAAACATCTAAACCCTCACAGTGGAGACATGTCTGTTCCAAAGACAATCCAGCTGATGATGCGTCAAGAGGAATGAAGGTCTCAGACTTCCTGAGTGGCAGCAGGTGGCTCGAAGGTCCTGCATTTCTCTGGAAGCCAGAGGAGCATTGGCCCAAAACTGTGTTGGACATCTCAGTGGACGCTACTGACCAGGAGGTCAAAAGGGAGGCATTGGTAAATGCCATTAATGTATGCGACATGTCTAGCCCGACATATCAGCTCATTGCTTACTACTCAGATTGGAAGAGGCTCAAGACGGCAGCTGCCTGGTTCCTCAGGCTGAAGGTAATGTTGTTGGAGCGGAGCCGTCTAAGAAAGCAGGCTGAAAGTCAAAGGCTCACAGCAACATCTAGGAGCTGTACCTTGACGCTGGATGACCTGCAGGGAGCAGAGGTCGCTATTATTCGTTACTGTCAGCGACAGAGATTCAGCGAGGAGATTGCTGCTTTAATAACCGGAAAGGAAGCTGTGAGTCGACAGAGTCCCATATATCGGCTGGATCCAGTGTTGGAAGACGGACTCTTAAGGGTTGGAGGAAGATTAAGTAGAGGATCAATGCCAGAGGAGGCTAAGCATCCACTCATTCTATCCAAGGACCAGCACGTTTCTATGCTCATTCTCAAGCATGTACACCAGAGTCTGGGACATGGTGGAAGGACTCACACACTGTCCAAAGTGAGGAAGAGATTTTGGATCACCAACGCTCATGCAGCTGTCAGGAAGATCATTGCTGAATGCAGCTTTTGCAAACGCTACAATGGCAGAGCAGTGGAGCAAAAGATGGCAGATCTCCCAGCTGACAGAATCCTTCCAGACCTACCACCTTTTACCAACACAGGGGTAGATTACTTTGGACCAGTCGAAGTGAAGAAAGGAAGATCAACCTGTAAGAGGTACGGAGTCATATTTACCTGTATGGCAAGCAGGGCCATCCATCTGGAGGTAGCAGTGTCATTGGACACAGACGCATGCATTAACGCTTTGAGGCGTTTTATCAGCAGGAGAGGACAAGTGGCACGTTTGCGGTCCGATAATGGTACCAATTTCATTGGGACAGAAAGAGAACTGAGGGAGGCTCTGGCAGCTTTGAATCAGGACAAGATTCAAGGAGTGCTGTCACAGGTTGGAGTTGTCTGGAGCTTTAATCCACCAGCAGGATCACATCACGGTGGTGTCTGGGAACGGCTGATCCGCCTGGTGAGAAGGGTTCTCAGTTCCGTCCTACGTCAGCAGACGTTGGACGATGATGGACTTCATACAGTGTTCTGTGAAGTGGAGGCCATTTTGAATGACCGTCCAATAACTACCCTCTCGGATGATCCCAATGACCTGGAGCCACTTACGCCGAACCATCTTCTCCTCTTGAAGGGTAAACCAGCTTTACCACCTGGAGTGTTTGACACACATGACCAGTATGTAAGAAGACGATGGAGACAAGTACAGTATCTCGCAGATCTTTTCTGGAAAAGATGGGTACGTGAGTACTTGCCCTTGCTACAAGAGAGACAAAAGTGGAATCAGAAGAAAAGGAGCTTGACACCGGGAGACATCGTTGTCATCATGGATTCTTCGGCTCCTCGTGGGTCCTGGCCACTGGGCAGAGTTTTGGAGGTCTTTCCAGACCGGCACGGACTGGTACGTTCTGTGAAATTGCAGACTAAAAGCAGCACCATTGAGAGGCCAGTGACAAAACTGTGCTTGGTTCAAGAGGTCTAAATGTATTTGAATCCTAAACATGTTTTGGCTCTTTATTTTGTTTATTGGTTTGAATTGTTATTTCTACCCGCCTTAACAATTAGGGGCCGGTGTGTAAGAGCCTGAAATGATGAAATGAAAACATGTGCAATGAAGTGGTGTGACATGGGGTGGCGCTGTACTTTATAAATGGGTCAAGTTCACGGGCACCTTTGGGAGGCTTTGACCCGGAAAGGCGAACGGTTTTGACCGCAAATTATGCTGTGAATCAAACGATGTGGCGCGAGTTGTTTGTAGTAAATGTTTGATTACCTGATCTGTCTATGGAGCCTAATGGGCCTACGTTTTGCTTTTGGCACGGTGAAGTAATAAATACACTTATCTGCATGAAGAACTTGCCTGCATCTTATCTGTTGAAACATTCATACAAACAGCGAACAGCATAGTATTATACCACGGCGCGTCAACCAAGTCCAACGACGGGTTCATCTCCTCGGTAGCGCGGTAGTAGACTGCGCTCCCTTAATACCACCCATTAAAGCATGACAGAGATGCAGCATATTCTGTGAGCTGGAAACTCGAATGGATATTGGCTACGTAGGCACGCATCTTAATCTGAATCATGTGCAGAAATATCAGTGCTCACTGCACTGGATTCAAGATTCACACTTTGAATTTGAATTAGTTATCAAATATACAGCACACACTCACCTGTACTATTTTATAGAGAAATGAGTACACCAGTGCAGCGTTGGCATTCTTCTTGGTCATAGCTACCACTGAAAAAGGATTGTTAGGAACTACAACACAAACACAGTAACTCTTTAAGTGATAAATGTTACAGTTTCAAAAGCACCCAAAGTGGTCTCTGTATCAGATAACCTAAATACAATTGCAATGAGTGTTGAGTATCCCTCAAGAAGTTCCTTCGATGAAAACGCTTGCATGCAACTGAGAACACAGCTAAGGGAATATAAAGTGGCTTGGAGGTCTAGTACACTGCATGGGGAATACCATTTATTCACCAATGCACTCTTTGTTGAATTAATAATGTTAAGGAACATCTTTAACTGTCCAACCTCCCTTTGGAGAAAAAAAAAAGAAAAGAGGATGTACAGTGCATAACACATCATAGTAAACCTCTGTTAAATATTTCAACTTGATGTGTTGCATGATACACTGGGAAATTAAATTGAGGTTAGCAGCTGTGCAACAGTATATCCCAAGGATAGCACTGAAACTAGACTGAAAACTCAAAGATGGCAAGCAGGACTGCAGGGTCTCTTTCATATTGCACTGAGCCTGTCGACTGCAAAGATGCACTCAGTCACTCTCATAACCATCGCTAATGGGCAAGTCTCAGGTTTTACACAGAGAAAGATTTAGGCTCAAATTTGAATAAACTGAAAAAGAATTAAGTTATTCCCACTTGTATCAGTCATTTTCCTTGTCCATTGTCCTTCATCGTCCTGATGCATCCTGTTTATGTTCAACAAGGAAATTATGTGGATCTCAGAACGGCATGGCGCCAATGTGGATATTGGACTTCATGTGACCAGCCTGAGCCATAAGTCATCTACTGTATGACATATCTATGACGCACTGACTGTATGACTCCATCCAAATCTGGGCAAAGTTTCACAGCACAGCTCCAATGACTTCTATTATACATTTTACGTTTATTATTAAAGTACCAGTAAGATTCCCTAATCGGGAGACAAGCGACCGTCAAGGTCGCATATGTTGTCTGCAAAAAGCAACCTCATGGTGGCGCTAGAAGAGTGGCAAGAGTGGCAAGAGTGGCATTGCCAGCCAAGGAGTGTGTGTGCAAAGTTTGGCATGGATAGGGGCAACGGTGCCGGAGATAAGAGTAGGGCCAAAAGTGTGACGTGTCATGACGGACAGACTGACTGACGGAGGGACTGACTGACAGACAGCCGGTGGAGGTTTTCATAGTAACTTGGGACCTGGCGGTCGCAATAAAACATATATGAAAAAGAATTGTGGAGGTAGCCTATTGCTGTGGCCTACTGGCAGCGTGCACACAATGTTTGGTGCTGATTGTGCAGTGGTTTGAGAGATTACCTCTGGACAGACAGTGCTACACACACACATTCTCATGCTCCTCGGAGCACAGGTCTCCGCCATGGCAGGTAGCTTATTATGGGCCAGCAATGTTTCATGGCAATCAGACGCTGTGTTCATGATATGAGGCATTTGGTTCAAAATGGGCCACTCCTGCAAACTTTAGAAGTCAATCTTAGCCAGTCAGGAAGAAATATGAAAAATTGGGCCGATCCACATGACTACAGAGATAATGTGCTACCGATAGTAGCAACTGTATTGTAATCAGAAACCTCTGAAAAAATAGAGCGATTTCAAATATATGCATTAATTATTTAAATTGCATACCCATCAAGTTAACTATTCTGGTAATGGCTAATAAATCAGCGGTCATCTACAGTACAAAGCGACACAGTGTTAATTTAACTCCGACTCTGATCCATTCCTAACTATGTTTTTATAGTTATGTAAATTAACATGCAGGATTTTACTTTATACTCAGACATCAACCTGTGGTAGGATACAGTAGATGTTACTGTGCTTGATCCACAGGAAGTGGGAGGAGCCATGCGTGACCAGTGGCGACATCTCAGCTTCGTCTTCTCTCTTCATCAGGATGGGCAGGAAGTGGTCAATCTCATTCATGTCCATGTTGCCCATGTAGTTACGGCAAATCAGCACCTGAATGTAGAATTGTGTCATTGTTGGGTACTACAAATGTCCAAAACCATTACTTACATGGATGCATGACAACCTTGTTATTCAGTACCGCAGTTTGGCACAATAGATCCTTTTCACACAGCCATTTTGAACACAGCGGTAGCCAGGTAATATTCATTGTGGGTGTGTTTCATTTGTTTTACTGTGTGTGCCAGTATGGACACTAGCTTCTGTACAGTTATACAACCCCAAAAAGCTAGTTATTAACACATGGGCTGCTAAGGTTTATAACATTTATAGCTGTTGCTGCTGCCACCATTGACTTACGCTTTGTTTTGACGTGCCTCGCAAGCTTCGTGCGTGTCCAGAGAAGATTGAGGAGGATAATCCATTTGTTTACAAACGCTCGCGAAACTAAAATCCAAAAATCGCGGTAAAATCGCGGTAAAGTGTCGCCGTGAAAACAATCAGCTCTCTGCTTCCCTGGGGCTGTTTTCATCTCATTCTTAGATAAAGCCGTTCTTATGTTTCAAAGTAGAATCTAAAGCAATGTTAAGTCCTTCCGTGATTTCTCCTCCAGAAGAGCTGCCTGCACTGACTGGGTGACGTAATGGACTCAGGTCATTCAAAGGGCAGCTGCAGGCTCATAGAGTTAACTGTTTGTTGCCTCGTCTGTGAACGAGGTAACTTCCTTTTGGCACAGTGACATCTAGTGGCCTTGTCTCGTCCCTGAACGAGTTTGGCTCCCCAAGTGTTAATAGTGCCAGTCAGAGCGTGCAAGGGTTTGAGCAGTGCTCCTGGACGGAGATAAGCTTCAACAATTGCGTCCCGATGCGTGGCTAACATCTGGCCTAAAATCTAAATCTTGGCACAAAGCGCTCAAAGTTTGTTGTACGCCAAGGGTCACATCGGCCAAGCTTTGCACAGTTTGCGGGACTGGACGGGTACACATTAATGAAATTAACTCATAAATAGCACCACTCACTTCACACTAGGTGTGATTTCTTTTTAAAGTAGCCCTAGTGAATTCAGACAATCAGTTATATACAGTGGTTCTCAAAGTAGGGTCTGAGGAGCCACAGGAAAATGTGTTAATATAGCATAAAAATGTTCAACATCTGTTTAGCCACTTTTATCTTTATTTTCTATTTGTAAATAGCCAATCTGCATGCAAGCTCATAGACAATCGAGGCGAGCTATTTGAGAAAAATATATATATATCATTTTGCCTCTTAAATCTTCTCTTATCCCAAGCAAAAGATCTTTTTAGATGGGGGTCCGTGGCCAAATACAAATCAATTTGGGGGTCCTTGATTATGTAAAGGTTTGAGTTTGAGTTAAAGAGGGAGCCAGTGGAGAGGCTCAAGTGCACATGCCGGGAGGCCAGTGAGGACAGTCAGTGTTTTGATATGATGATCTAGATGAGGAGCTGGCCTGACTCCTGGGTGAAGAAGGGTCTGATCCTATGGATGTTAAAGAGATCAGATCCCACGGATGTTATAGAGATCCTACAGATGTTATAGAGAAACTGCTACTGTGTTGCGAGTCAGACCACCCAATCGAGGGATGATATACTGTACGTGTATATGGCATGCCAGTTCTTGCACAGAGGTCAATAAGGTCAGGCCAGCCGTCCAGACCCCAAAACGGGTGTGTGCCATTAGCTTTCCTTCTGAAGCTAAGAGTTAACTTGACTCACACACCCGTGCCAGGGGAACCTAATGGTGTCTCATGTACTGAAACAAAGTTTTAGCAAGCTCCCTCAGAGTAGTATTACATTTTTAGATCAAACAGGACAGCCTTTAGGTGTTGAACACCAAATTTAGAACACTGAACCCAACCCACTTCCCCACCAAACAAAGCTATTGGTCACACACACACACACACACACACACACACACACACACACACACACACACACACACACACACACACACACACACACACACACACACACACACACACACACACACACACACACACACACACACACACACACACACACACACACACACACACAGAGTCAGCACTGAATCATACTGAAACCCTCACACTTAGAAGTGAAGAAAGATCAAAGTCTTTATGCTTGAGGGATCACAAACACACAGACAGGCATGCGCAGTTGCACACACGCAAACCTTCCAACCTTTCTCATCGAGGCGCTTCGGTTCCACAGGGGTCACACAGGGGCAGAGACAACAAAAGCAGGAGGAAATAAGGAAAAGAAAAAAGGAAAGAAAAAAGAAATGCCAGGAAAGAAAAGCAATCTGGGGAGAGAAAGGGATATGAACAGACCACTGCTCAGCCTGTGATGGGGGGGGGGGGGGGGGAATCACAGCAAGAAAAGATCAAAGGTCATCGAAGAAAGGAAGGTATATGGGAAGCCTTGTATCTCAAAATGTCACACCACTGAGGGGTCTGGAAGCATCCTCACACTTCAGCGAGTCTGTTCCTGGAACTCAATTCTTCTGTCCAACAGCCTCAAACTCCCTTATTGGTTGGAATTACATTTTCCAGCAGGAAGTACTGGAAGCTAAAGCACTGTCTGGGGCTCTGCTGATATAATTGGTAAAGGTATCACTGGCTCTCTCTCGCAAGTTAAATAAAAGAACACACATTTTCTGCAGACAATGTAACAGAGGGGCATGGCGCCCGTGAGTTTATTCATATACTCATCTGAGTTTGAACACAAAACCAAGCAAATAGGCCTAATTTTAAATCGTTTTTTGCTTTGTTTTATATCAATGCAACCACTAATGAGTCATTGAAGAACTGCCTTACACTGTAATCTAGTTATCCCTCTACAGCCATAATTAAAACTCATTTATGATGACAATGATAAGCTCATCAACATTCATAATTTCTTTTGTTGCGGAGACAAATTTCAGCTTGAGGTTTTAAAGAGGAGAATATAAAGTGAGATAATGACCAGATTTAGCCTCTTATCCCTTAACAGCAGTATAAGAGACTAGCAGCAGAGTAGTTGCAACTAGAGGTCGCAAGGCTACCTTCTGAGAATGATAACATTTCAAAACTACAGCTATTTCAATTGAATTGAGTGGACACATTTCAAATTAAAAATGTAGTTTCCTTTCATTAGTATCATTTTAACAATGTTTCTAATGCTATATAATGTGATGAGCCATCCTCCTCTTTCTTATGTTGAGCAGACAGCCTCAGCAAATAATCCATCTCCTGCTACTACTATAGCATCACTCAAGCTTGCCAGTCCATTTGATATGTGGTTCTACCCTCCATCATCTCTATTGACTTGCATTGTTGTGGTTGTTGACTTATTTATTTTATCTTACGCCCCCCTTAAAGATTTGAGGCTCCCCCCTCAAATATTTTGGGTTCCTGCCTCAAAGATGTGGGGTTCCCCCCTCGGGAATTTGAGGTTCCCCCCTCAAAGATTTGGGGTTCACATACAGTAAAATGTTTACCCTCTCAAGACTTAAATGAACACTGACGTTCTACTGTACATGACCCAGCATCAACTCTTAAAGGACAACTTTGATTCATGTTTTAGATAAAAATTTTTAGATATAAAATATGAGTTAAATCTTTTTCATTTACTGCTTTTTTTCGTTTTAGCGATTTTAGCTATTGTTATTTGAGTGGGTGGAGGCATGCGTACAAGTGGCTAATTATATCTTTTTAGACACAATAAGCTGGCGATTTCTTTAATAATATTTACAGTAACAACCAAGTTACATCTGCCCATGAAAGATTGCGGTGCATCTTGGGAATTGGGATATTGTTTCTAAAAAGACACTTGAAAAGAAAATGTCTACGAAATTTTAAGTGTGCCTGCAGCTCGCTAAGTGTGTGCAACCTTGTGTAGCAGTTGGTGTTAGCATTAGAATTTTTTGCATGAACATTTTTAACATTAGCTAGAATTAGCATTTTTAGTATTAGCATTTATAACATTAACATTACCATTTTCTAGCATAGCATTTTTATCATTAGCTAACATTAACATTTCTAATATTAGCATTAGAATTAGCATTTTTAACATTAGCATTTTTAGCATTTGTTAACATTAGAATTTGTTAACATTAGCATTTTTAGCATTAGCATTTGTTAGCATTAACATTTTTAACATTAGTAGCCATTAGCATTTGCGGTTAGCTGTTGGGACTGTGGGACCGCTCACTGAGTTTGAGACCAGTAATGTGTTGGGAAGTGTAGTTATGGCTGTTTAAAGCCGAGCCAATAGGAAGGCAGAGGGGGCGGGGCTTAAGCAATTCCAGATCATTCATATTGGCCATCTAAGTACACACACCAAATTCGGAGACAGTACAATGCTGCAAACTGGAGTTATCGCTGTTTAAAGCTCAGCCAATAGGAAGAGAGGGGGTGGGGCTTCAGCAATTACAGCTCATTCTTATTGGCTGTTTAAGTACACACGCCACTTTTCAAGACGGTACCATGCTGTGAACTGGAGTTATAGCTGTTTAAAGCCCAGCCAATAGGAATACAGAGGGGGCGGGGCTTAATCAATTACAGCTTGTCCCTATTGGCCGGAAAAGGTCCAAAGTCGTGTGAGCGTTTTAAAGTTTAAATCACGTTCCTAGGCAAAAGTATGCCAGAGTAATGTGGTGCGTGGTGCCAAAGTTTGTTTTGTTTTTTTCGGAGTCCCCCATTCAAAGACATGGGGTTTTTGGTAAGTAAGTAATGGCAACCTATTCCCGGCCGAGTCGCACGTTTTGATGTATATATTGCGGGGGTGACGTAAATCGTGAGGCAGTTATTACGTGCCGAAATTTGTGGCGACATTATATATATATATATATACATACAGTATACCGTATACATACTTAAGTATGGCGGATTACAATAAGTGTTTTGCCATTGCATGGCAGGCACACTTAATAATTAGCCACTTGTACGCATGCCACCCACTCAAATAAACATCACTAAAATGTATAAAACGATAGAAAGCAGTAATTGAAAATAATAATAATAATAATAAAACACAAAATGACAAAAAAGTTATTGAAAAGTTTCAACCATTTTTTGTGTTATGCAAACTAAAAGTCATGTATGCTGGCATTTACAATTTAGGCATTTTATCAGATGCTCTTATCCAGAGCAACTTACGAATGGTATGGTCAAGTTAAGAGTGCAAAGTAAACAACTAGGGTGTGAGGCAGAGTCTGAAGAGGCGAGTTTTCAGACTGTGGTGAAAAATGGGGAGTGAGTGTGCAGTTTTGACTGAGGGAGAGATCAGTCATTCCACATTCATTCATTTCACTTGAATGTATCCATTCAAAGACCAAAAAGAGCCAACAAAGAGCTACAGTATAGCCCCATTTATACAGGCCAAGGCCTTGTATCTAAGATGCAGCACAAATAAGGAGTCTGGAGCAGGGGTGAGATGCCGCCATGCCGGTGGAGCTGTGTGGAGCGCCTTTCCACTACCTTTCAAGCTACACGCGTGGGCACGCACGCCGACAAGATGTGTTGACGCCGTGGTCAACACTTCAATCCCCCTACCTGGCTGCTTTGCATAACAATACTCAGGCACGTGTGCCTCACCTACAACGTTCGCCTAGTAGGCCTATTCTCTGCAGTGTTTACTCCTGCCTGCATGATATCTACAAGGCACTGTGCCACGGCCACCGAAGAAAAGTCCAAGCTAAGCGTCTAAAGCATATGATCCAAGGGAAACTTTATTTTACGCCTATGGCATAAATAAAGTCATTCAAGTACAGACAAGTTGTGTGATTATTTTAAAGCTATACTGTGTAAGTTGCTCAACTAGTGGTCAGTAGCGTCCGCGTCTTTCGGCCGTTTTTCGCCGCGGACCGGGCCTCACACCCCCGCGTCACCCCCGCGTCTGCCTCCACCTCGCCGAGATCTATCTTTGGAGGGGTCCCTGGTTCCTGTGCGTTCAGGCATTCCGGAGAAACGGAGTGTTTCACCCGAGTATAGATAGACACACGGGCGCCTACAAATATGGCCGCCCTATTGTGATAGCTAGCGACCCCACTTCAAGATGCGCTGTGATTGGCCGGCAGTGTATAACCCTCGCTGTGATTGGCCGGTAGTGTATGATGACGTCATTTTGCCGGGAAATCCCGCCCCTGTCACTGCTAGAAGAAAATATATAAAGAGAAGGCTTCAGAAGCTGAAAATAACGGAGTGGGTGTTCTAAAACTTTAGCGATTTAAGAGTTAGGACCATTTTAAGATTTGTTTTATAAAAAAAGTTACATGGTATAACTTTAAGTAGGCTACTTACGTACGTGTGTGGGTGACTATGTAAAGTATTTTATATAAAACTAAAAGGAAAATTAATTAATAGGAAAAAAATGTTTTCCATCACGTGTTGAAGAATACAGTATTTCAACTGTCTAGCACCGAGCGGCAGGCCGCGTGCACATCCGCACACACATGCAAGTCATTAAAATAGAGTTCAATCCACAGCACACCACTGGTCTGGAGGTCTTTTCAAGACGCCAATGATTACATTTTCATTTCCAACAAATGCATTATGTCGCTATATGATACCAGTAAGACGCCTAAGGTTGCGCCATCAGTCTTAGCCATCTGTCTTGGCCATGGATTCTGTTAGTGTGGTTCTCTTAACTCATTTCCCGTGATCCCCGTCGAAACCGTTGATTTCCCGCTGTACCACGCTGCGATGCCCGTAGATCCCGGAAATTTAATTAGCTTTAATCATTATGAAACAATTAAAAGTATGATCGCTGTATATAGCCGTTTCGGAGTCTTAGGCCCGCCTCCTAACTGTATCCTGCCGTATTTCCGGTTCTGACCGGATCTAGGTTTCCGTATCCTGTCCAAGGCCCAATCGTAGCTTCCGTCCGATCTGTTTACATTGTAAACAGAGGAAGGAGCAGCACGGCATCGTCTTTTTTCACACGTTTTTTTATTTATTTGATAGCTGTTTGATTCTTGTGCCCGCCTGGAATATGATCCGCGCACATATCGTCTGCTATGTGCGCGAACGTGTCCACGTGTTACCATAGCGCACAGCTGGCCGTTTCCAATGTTTTCTTATGTAACACTGGCGGATACAGCAGGGGTAACAGCCTGGCAACGGATTTGTCTATTTCAAAGGATTTTTTTTTATTCGAAAGCTGTCATCTTGTCTACCGGTCTACTACATGAGTCGCGCACAGATCATGCACTATGCGTGCACGTGCCCACGTTAAAAGGTAAGGACAATTTGGCAGCTGCTTACTACAGCTATGTTTAAAATGGCAGCAAAATTGTTAACATCTGGGATACAATCCCTTTTATGCCCATATATGGAGATCCCTAACAGAATCCATTTTATGCCCATATATGGAGATCCCTGCCCCGAGTATCTGACGTAATTGTGATGTCACCTGTGATGTCACAGTGATGTGTCAGGGGAACCACAGTGTCAGGCGTTACCCGTCTGGACAGACGTCTACGGACAAGCTGTGCTGTGACGGTTCTGATAGTAAACTGCGACCTACGGTCACAATTAACAAACACTCTTGCAGAGACACATCCAATCATTGAACATCATGGAAGCAGCAGAAGCACTGGGACCCTCGCAGAAAGCGATGTCATTACTTTTCTCTAGATAAATGAGTCTAATTAGGCTCAGTCAGGCTGCACATGACCAGCCATGGAGCATCTGTATGGGGCCCGAGGGCTGTGCTGGGATGAAACGGACCCATCATGTGTAGGGACTAGGGAACAGGTCTGATTCTTTCCAAGTACACAGTTGTGTGAATGAACATGGAGTGGTATGGGTAGGGCAGTGAGTTGTTGCGACCGTCAGGTCGCAGTTACTACCAAAACCTCCACCGGCTGTCAGTCAGTCTGTCCGTCATGTCAGACTTTTCCCCAACTCATATCTCTGCCACCGTTACCCCAATCCATGCCAAACTTTGCACACACACTCCTTGCCTGCCAATCCACAACCTCCACCCCACCAGGGACCCCCGAAGCTCCAGGGACCCCCAGGGACCCCCTTCCACCACTGCCAAAAAGTGCAAAAATGACCAAATGACCACCCAAACGGGGCTGTTCACAGGGAATTCCTGGGGACCACCGACTCCTGGTGCTCCAGAATGGATGCCCCTAGTGGAGGACCAGCGCCACTGCAGCACACATAAAATGCCGTAACTCGGGCTAGGAGCGACCGGGAGAGCCGGGGTCGGTACCCACGCGTCCGCCTCGGCGGCGCCAAGAGAGACGTCAACATGAATCTGTCCCATATAGCGCCACCATCAGGCCCATTTTTTCAAAAACATTTTTGGACACTGCTCCTGCAGATTTTGCCCTAAAATCACGCAAATCGGTACACAATATGTCTACACTCATGTCATCAACATGGATCTGTCCCATATAGCGCCATTATCTGGCCGATTTTTTCAAACACATTTTTGGACACTGCTCCTACACATTTTGCCCTAAAATCACGCTCCCGATTAGGGAGTCTTACTGGTTCTCTTTGTCTGTACAGTATGTGGTGCGTGCATATTGATGCAGGGTTATTTATGGGTATTCATCATCCATAGTTTGAACATCAGTGGGTCGTTTTGCCTTCAAAGTGCAATGACAAAGGGCAAAAAAAATTAAATAAACCTCTTTTCTACTTCCAGATTTCTAGTGAGTGCAGGTACCTCAGCCTGCTAGTGCTTTGGTCTGAGTAGAAAGACAGAGGGCTTAGGTGGATGACTACAGGCTTGCCCCAGGCAGAGTGGAGGAGAGGAGCAAGAGAGCTGGGGGGAGGCAGAGTGAGAATATTTACTCACTGTCTGTACTGTAGCCTGTGTATGTACTGTATCTGTATGTGAGTGAGTGAGTGAGTGAGTGAGTGAGTGAGTGAGTGAGTGAGTGTATGGACAACATAATAAAGTAGTGAACCTTTAATTAGCACAATCAGACATCCAGGCCATGGAGGATAATCCACCCCTGTGGGCACAAAACAAATCCCCCAAACACATGGGTCTTTACTATTATTTCATTTGACTCATTCATTCACAGAATGAGAGAGAGAGAGAGAGAGAGAGAGAGAGAGAGAGAGAGAGAGAGAGAGAGAGAGAGAAGCTACAGCACATTAAAGAGCTTGTTTTATTAATAAAATATGTTCAGATAAGGGTGCTGCGAGCCTGCGACCATTGCCAATACAGTAACAAACTTTAAATGAATGGGACACAGCTGTGGTCACAAGAACAGCCACCCAGTACTTTGTTCAGTCATTTACTATAGCCTCGTTTAACAAGTTTGGCAAGTTCTTTTTCCATTCCCATTCTGCTTCCTCTTCCATAATATGGGTTACAGAGATCTCTGACGTGACCAGAATTTAACAAGTGCAGTAGGCTACATCGGTTTTCAAAGCGGGGCCCGGCCGTCCGGGGACCCCCAGGGGTCCTTGAGGGAGTTCCAGGTGGTCCCCAACTAAATGACAGATAGGAACCAAATGGACCCTAAGGGCATGTAACTCAGAATGTACAAATGGAACCATTTGTACACTCTCAGAGTTAAATTAACATTGATTTTACAATATAGATTGGGCTCTCAGAGATATAAATACTATTAAATGGGGGTCCGTACCGTAGCCTAAAATACATGTAAAACTGGGGGTCCTTGCAAATAAAATGGTTGAGAATCACTGCTAGAGCTGTAAAAATCTTCTCTTATTATCTTTTCAAAAGGGGGTCCGCGGGCTGATGATACTATACTATAGTACTATCAACTTGGGGGTCCTTGACATTAAAAAGTTTGAGAACCACTGCAGTAGTTAGCAGGCTACACGTGCACTGCACACACCATTCACAAAACACGATACAACAGTACGTCTACTGGCGTTGCACTACCTGAACGCACTTCGCAGCAGGTGCTGTCATCATGAAAACTTCAAGTCGCAACAAACAACTCACCTTTCCTTTGAGGTCCAGGATGAATATGGCAGATGCTGACATCTTGGAAGATTAGACCGAGTTCAGTAAAAGTGGACGGACGGTGAGTGGCTTTCTGTAAATCCGTGAAATGTGGGTCATTTATCTGTACAAACAATCGGTCGTGTCATCTTCCTCGCACACCGTCGCTCGCAGTGCAGTGTGTGTGTGTGTGTGTGTGTGTGTGTGGCGCTATGATGTGCTCTTTTTCCGGGTAGTAGTAGGCTAGCCTGTCAGCCTCAGCGTCACACACAAACCTGTCCTGTCGGGCAGCTTTCATCACTGGAGCTCAGCTGTGCTGCGTGCGTTCCATTTACACTTCAGTCGTACGACAGTGGGTGTCGCTTGCTTGGCAAAAAGGAACAGATCTGACATCTACTAGGGTGTGGGTCCGTGCAGGTCCGTGCCCGTGGTAAGTCACTCACACCCTCTTGTGATGGAGTGCGATATCTTCGGGTTCTGGTAGTCTAGTTTGCGCATTTGCACCTATATTATCACTGAGTGAGGCCAAATGTTTCGTATCAGAATTATTTATTGATTCTGTCTAAAGTCCAGACTGAATGTGCCCCAGGTTTTTATTTATTTGCTGATCGACTGTAGCCAACTCGTGGTGCCCCGCCAAGACACATATTTAAGAAGTCTTTTTCATTAGGAAAGGCAACTAGTGTGAAATAATAACCGTACATGATGTGCAGTGCAGTGGCACAATATATTGTAAATAGTAGTCCTGTCTGTATTTTCTGAAGGGGAAACAAATCATACTAGGCTACACTTAAAGAAACATTTCCCACGCAGACGTTTGTTCAGAACGAATCATCATTCACAGACTGATGATTTATTAATACAGAATACAGATTAGAACATTAGCTACACTTTTGATTTAAAAAAAAAAGCATGGGGGGAAGTGAAATGATGCATTGATCAATAGTGTGATATGAAACATAGACCAGGGAGACAATTATTTTTTTAATGCTGACAAGGACCCCTGCAGGTACATGTCTGACAATTTAGCCCAGAGGGGGGATTTAGCCCAGCAGCTTAGAGACACAATCGTTCACTTTGTGATACAAGCACCAAATTTGGCATGAACAATGCCAAGGACCTAATTTTTCCAAAAAGCTCTTTAGACTATAAAAACAATGCAATATGGCCACCATTTTTCAAAACATTTGACTTGTGATTGAGCTCAAGGAATATTTTATGTGCAAAACAAATTGCAATGGATTCAGAATCATGAAAAACCCCTAATTTGACCCCTCACATGCTACTTAAAGCAGATTTATCTTTTGTATTTCTTTCCTGTATAGTAAAGTCAATGAGACCCAACTTCTTTTTTTGAAAAATGGTGGCCATATTGCTTTTCTTTTTTGTGGCTAACAAGCTTTTTGGAAAAAGTAGGTCCTTGACATTGTTCATGCCAAATTTAGTGCTTGTATCACAAAGTGAACGATTCTTCCAAAGAAATGCTTAGCTAATTACAGTACAGTGCCAGAGATCAGTGACATGACATCTTAATTCAGTTGCCTGTGCCTAGCCTTACATTAAGACGCATTCTGCCGAGACTCTCGCATTGTGAATTGGGGCGACGGCAGAAAGCGTCTTACCGACTTGTCAGACAGGTCCGGAGTATGGTCTGCAAAACTGCTACTGCGGCTCTACACATGCACACATGCGAGACATATCTTCCGTACAAGTTCTGCAAGGTGTATGCGACTTGTCCGGAAGCCTTGTTTAATGTATTAGTCCGTATTGTTAAATAAAATGAGTTTTTACCAAGTGTACGGCTTTTCCTCGTTTGCTACAACGTTAGCTGCAACAGCGCCCGTTGGTGGCTGGAAGCATTATTGTGCATTCTTCCATATACACTTACATCATGTCCTTGTATGAGCGAATGGGGGAATGGATGAACGTCACGTGATAAGTGCAGCCATCTTTAACCAAACCAGAGATGCTAGATTTGGAAAAGCCGTACACTTGGTAAAAACTAATTTTATTTAACAATACAGACTAATACATTAAACAAGGCTTCCGGACAAGTCGCATACACCTTGCAGAACTTGTACGGAAGATATGTCTCGCATGTGTGCATGTGTAGAGCCGCAGTAGCAGTTTTGCAGACCATACTCCGGACCTGTCTGACAAGTCGGTAAGACGCTTTCTGCCGTCGCCCCAATTCACAATGCGAGAGTCTCGGCAGAATGCGTCTTAATGTAAGGCTAGCCTGTGCCAATTCTGTCATTATCCAATACAACAAACAATCATCAAGGACCTTTAGGGGGCCGTAGAATAACTTTGAATGAAAACATTGCTATAATGCTCTAGAGCGCCACCTCGACTGGAACCTGGGCGTCCCACATGGGAAATCAAACATTCTAAGGGAATCCAACTTCCCCCCACTGGGAAACCAGATCCCAGATGAGACGCCAATGCAATCACCTGGATTCTAACCTGGATCTCCTGCATGGGAAACATTTACTGCTCATCCAAAAGGAGATTGCTAAACTCTTTTCTTAGATTGATATACAATTGATGCTCCGTTTCAGTTTGCAAAGAATTTTCAAATATGTGAATGAGTAGTGAAGGATTCATAGGGCTCCATCCCAGGCAAACGAAACAATACTGATACAGAGCCAAGCACCCAAACATTACGCAACTCAGTCACTAAGCGATGGTGAATTCAATATCATCCATCTCTTCCTCTTCCTCAGCAGCAGTCTCGTCCAGGTGTTCCAATGCCCTCTGTGCCCTCTCCCTCTCGCTGGCCTGAATGTAGTTATCCTCGATGAAGCCATCGTCATCTTCTTCCTCGTTCGTATGATCGCCAGAGCGGGGGTTCATTCCATGCCCCTCATGCATGGGAAATTCCACCTCCATGCCTAGAATTAGCAGTAAAGGATTTATTCAACCTGTCCAATGTTCCACTGTTATTTGGAAAAGGGTGAGATATTTTAGGTGATTTCCATCTCTCTTGTTAAAATACCAACAGGATACAGCATGCAGCAGGCACTTCATTTCATAATTTGTCGAGAGTAAATTTCACAAATCTTTTGCTGTGGCATAGAAGAATCCAGTTTAGTGTTTATAATCACGAGGCAACTCTCCCAAAGGTAGAAAGCAAAAAGGCAAGGCTAATGTTATGATATTGATGTACAATGTTGAGCTGCTCCACTGACAGTGAATAATGAACTGGCTTTGTGAAATCACATGATGTTTGTCTTACAATTCACAACCAAATTAACTTTTAATTATGGCAGCATTATCAGTCCACAACCAGAAATTCTGCCTCCCAGAAAGCTATCCAGTTTAAAGACACAGCTGCCTTTTCCATCGCTCTTGTCGTTTCTGGCTGTGGGAGGCAGTCAAATGTTCATAATGTAATACAGACAGAGCCACCTTCCTCATTAAAGGTGAAATTAAGTGGCTCTCTCTTATCTCCCTTTTACCTCGGATGTTTTGAATTTTAGTTGGTTTCGTCTTTGCCAAGCACATTTCATAATCCATAATGTGATAATAAGCCTAAGCAGTGGTGTAAAGTAACAATTTCAAGTTACTTTTACTTTACTGGAGTATTTCCAATTTTCTATACTTTTACTTCTACTCCAATACGTCTCAGAGGCAAATATTGTAGCCTACTTTAGTTAGTTACTTTTTTGTTTTTGATTATTATTACAAAACATACATTTACCACTTCAACTCTATTCATTTCGGCCATTTGAGAGCTTGTAGATCTGCTATTTTCAAATGATTTTTATACATTTGAAACTTGTGAAATGGGACATTCTACATAATGAGTACTTTCTACTTTTGTACTTCAAGTATATTTTGATACTGATACTTTTGCACTTTTACTTAATTAAGTAGGCCTACATTTAGAACTCCAGACTTTTACTTGTAACAGAGTATTTCTACATTGCAGTATTGATACTTTTACTTAAGTAAAACATGTGAGTACTTTTTCCACCACTGATAATAAGCACTCAGTAAATATGAAATATTCAAAAAGAAATGCGTTAGAAAAGGGCCAAACCTGAGCGGTCACACTGGCTGACGTTGTCTTCCTCCACCAGCCGGGTGTGTCTGTAGAGCGCTAGGTAGCGCCGCAGCACCTGGCATTTAGCCAGGAGTGCGATGAGAATGGAGATGGAGATGGCTGTGGCCAGAACCGCCACCAGGAACTCCCAGTTGTGAGAGTTGGGTTTGCCTGCTATAGTGTCTGTATGAGAGGGGGTATGCAGAACAGGGGCGTCACAAGGGGGGGAAAAGTGGGACTGAGTTACTAGCGCCCAAGGTGGAGGGGCCTTAATTATTTTATACTTTAGCTATTGAAAAATAGCAGATATACAAGCTCATAGCGTGGCACCGAGTGCCACGCTGCAAGCTTGTAGATCTGCTATTTTTGAAAAGTTGTGAAAATGTGTGCGAACATTTGTAACTCCAATTTTGCTTCTTGGGCGTCCCTGGATATTTTGAGATGGGGGTCTGTGGCCAAATACATATTATTTTGGGAAAACGTCTGAGCACCACTGACATAGAAAAATAGGTTTTTCAAAAAACCTTCGAAGGATTTGAAATATTCAAAGACTTGCTCAAATCTTCACGATTTTTCAAAAATGGCAGATCTACAAGCTCGCAGCGTGGCACTTGGTGCCGCGCTGTGAGCTTGTATATCTGCTATTTTTCAATAGAAGCACAAAATAATGTATAATAATGAATTCCCAGTCTAAAGGGGTTAAACCCCCCTCCCCCTAAGAAGGATTCAATATTCATTGAATCCTTGTACCCAGGGCTCAGAATTTGGTGCGACAAAACTGATGCAGAAAATCAATCTTTTCAATAATCAAGCAGTTCTGAATGATGATGTTTGAACTTAAACTTTGAGCCAAATTTATACTTTATCATGTGACTGTGTTAGTAACATGGTTGTACAACAACAAAAACCTTCCTGAGAGGGTATGCGCATGCATAAAGTGAATGGCAAATTGAGTGGCAAAGTATAACATTGTTTAACGTTGTTTAATGCAATCGGATAGGACTTTTCTGTTTGGATGTATTTTGCCACTCAGTAGGTGTTCCCGCATAACCTCCGGGTATGATGATGTCACGTGCATACCCTCTATATTATATTTTGACCACATATTTTGCTGCCACAAACAGATAGACCTAATAATAGATGTCTGTTTTTATTGTGGTTTTTGCCAGCAAAGTAATTAGTTCTTACCATTTTGGGTTGTTCCAGGGATAACTGTTGGAAGTGAATCATTTGATGTTAGATCCATCTGGATTTGTTCTTGTTTGGAGAGGTTTGTCTCTCTTAGAGGGTGATTTTTCCTGTGTGGCTAGCTTGCTTCTTTATTAAGGAAGTCTTGTCTTTTGCCTGGGGTTACTATTAAGTCCTAGAAAAACTGCATCATGTAAGACACAAAGTCAATACAGGTGTAGTCTTGCAGCCGTTTGTACAGAAACATGCTCTGGTATAAGGTGGTTCATTGCAGGGTCTATCAGAGGTCTACTAAAGTAACTATAACAGGATGGAAAAGGACCTTCCCGCTTGTCAGTGGTTCAATAATCAGGTTCCTGTTAAACAGTCCTAACCATGCCAAATGTGGATGGGGTTAAATATAAGGTGCAGAGCTGGCCTCTCCCCAGGTGGGGGAGGTAGTTGCCTGAGAGATTGATGGTGACCACACAGGGTCACCAGAACTCCACTAGGTGGCGAGGTTGAGTGATGTCTGCCCAGGCCAGTTCAGTGACAGGTCAAGGGTGGTGGTGGCATTATTGTTGTCTTGAGATCTAAATGGTGCCCCTAGAGAGAGAGAAATAAAGCAGCACTAAGTGACATCCTGAAACACAATGGATTTCTTTTGTATTTCTTTTACTTAGTCCCTAGAGTGAAATAAATAAAATGTGTAATACATGTAGCTCACTGTGATTCAGCTTTGTCAAACAAAAAGTTACAATTTCATTTTGTCATTAAACCATCCTATTTAAACATTTGCATATACTTTTCTAGCCAGTCTACAAAGTTATACAGCACTGTCACAACTAAGACTGCCATCTTTCCATAATAAGAATTAAATGCCACAATTCCAGAGTGTGCCAGTAAATGCATATTACATAACAGAGAATGGGGATACAAAAAAGATGCATTATCAAATGTGGATTCACTGTGGGGACATAACTGCAACAATCTAGACAGTGAAATAGCAGATGCTGGGGAGAAGTACCATCAACAACAGGAAAAGTATGCCACAAACAGGATGTTCCTATACACTATGTATAAGCCTCATTGGCAATCAACAAACGCAAAATGGGAGGACTGTGTGCGTGCGTGCGTGCGTGCGTGCGTGTGTGTGTGTGTGTGTGTGTGTCTGTGTGTGTGTGTGTGTGTGCATCTGTGTGTTCATGTTTCTGTGTGTGTGTGTGTGTGTGTGTGTGTGTGTGTGTGCGTGTGCGTGTGCGTGTGTGTGTGTGTGTGTGTGTGTGTGTGTGTGTGTGTGCACGTGCCTGCATGCCTGCGTGTGAGTGTGTGTGCATATTCTTGTTTTTTTGTTCCAATTAGTTAATGGTCATCATTGTAGAATAGATGTACCAATACTGCTACAACTGCTTGACAGTGATGGATCATATCGTCTGCAATTATGGCAGATAGTATTTCTTTATACAACTTTGTCTCCAGGTAACTGCCAAAATGAATACAACACCATCATAAAATGTGTTGATATAGTGTTGGACCTCCATAAACTGTGGGTACAATTTACATACATTGGCACAGTCCCAACAGGTGTGGAATTGTACTGGTGAGATACAGTGTGAGAACATTTTCTTACAGGAAAATGTGAGTATTGCTTATGGTGGTTGAAAGCACCGTTACAGGCACAGTTCTAAAATGTTCCGTGTAAGTAAGTAGCCTAACATACGATGTTCAACTGCCAGACCTGGTGACTGGCAATAGCAAATCTTTTTAATACCCATCATACTATTCAGTGCCCACTAATGCCCTGTTGTACCTGCCTACCTGAACAAAATGGTCTTCACCATAGGTAAGAGTGGTTTTGTAGTTCATTAGTCTGTGATGTCCATCCATACTTTCCACAGATCTTAAGGAACATCTTGTATATGATTACAATCCCTTCCCCTCTTCTTACGTATTATGTATCCATTAATAGGCAATAGATGTATATTCATGCATATATTCAGTGCCAGTGGTAATGGATTGTAAATTATACTTATTATAATTATACTTTACTCATTCAGTCTATGTGCAAATGGCGATAAGTCAGGGCAACCACAACCACAACCAGACTATAGTACTTGTCCGACTACTCATCCCACATCATAGATGTCTGACATCATAGACCACATGAGACTGACACAGTACAATATGTCCATATATGGGCATTCCAAGAAATGGGCTTAATATTGATGACATCATGGATCTCCATATATGGGCATAAAGACAAGGGGACAAGGACAGAATGGTTAGCACCACTCGAATAGGGACAAGGACTGACAGATACAGAGATATTTGCAAGTGTGGCTCGTCTCAAGGCAACCACACTTGCAATTTCCAATTGCATCTTTCTAGTTATTATAATCAGAGGTGGGCAAACCTCACCACAAAAAGTTCTGTGTCATCCGCATATTATCCCATTTGTCAGTCATCCTTAAAGCGGGTATAATGTTGAGGTTCATCTTGTAAAAAATAGCTACAAGGACTGACACTCCTTCGAGTATGACTTCACACAAATGCAAATATTTCAGAGCTCTTTCATAACAACAAGTTTGGGCAGAAAAGGAATCATTGTGTATAACTTTGCATGCTTACCCTTTGTTCCAATAAGCTTACTCATTGTATTTGCATTATGGCCAAGATAATGCCATCAAACAAGTTTTCCCTGTATCTGTTTATGCATTATAACAACACCATGCTAGGGCTCTTGCTTCAGCTGAACGGTGCTCTTGCATTCAGGAATAATGGAGTGAAACTAAATGAAAATTTGAGGCTGGGTGTTAGGCTAACACCGTGCACTATCTAGGTTTAGTTTAACATGCCAAGACAAAATATCTTCAGTTCTTTTAACATTTCTAAAATGTACTGGATTGAATGTGGACTGTAACGACTTTACTTGATAGATCATACAGTATATCTGTCATATCATCTCCTTCTTAAATCCACTTAGTTAAATAAACCATTGGATGAGGTGAGTGAGTCTAATTGGGCAAACGTTTTCATCCACTGGGATCTTCAGAAAGATGAAGTCATGTTGTGACGTGAACTTGTCTCTTTTTTTTAGCCATACTCTTTTCGTACCCTTTTTAGTCATTATGCCAATTAACCTTCCTCACATATGTCTGCGTGCCAGATGTACCCTATTGGCTCACCTGCCAGTGAGGAGCCTCCACCGGGAGGATATAGCCCCTCCACCCTACTCCTATCATTCAACACCCCCTGCTGACAGGTGCCATCCCAGCCTGTAGGAGTCCCTAGCGGATTTGGCGGATCGTGTTCATATAAATGCTCATTGTGAATTTGAACCCCTAGTTCATTAGTGCTAATTTAAATTTGATATTTTTTCACAAAACACGTTTTGTGAAACGAGAGCAGAAGTTGTCTTTTCTTTACCCGTATAAGAAGTTCAAACTGAACATTGTCTCCCCAAAGCATTTTTTTACCCTCCTCACAATAACATTTGTTTAGCAAAATAGGCTTCCTGTGTTGTTTCTCGCAGCATTGTGTAGCCTCATCTCTCTCTCTCTCTCTCTCTCTCTCTCAATTCAATTTCAATTCAATTAGCTTTAT